>NW_007396458.1:0-828 GCF_000475195.1 Diaphorina citri | reverse complement strand
TACGTACGTACGTACGTACGTACGTACGTAACGTACAGACCATGGGCTAAAAACCACTTTTTTGGAATCAGGGGACCCCAAAACGGATATTTCCAGCCATTTCCCGATTTTGAAAATTTGGACCGATTGCAATACTTTCATTACTAGTATAGCTCGCTATACTGTAGTAATAGAAAGTAAAAAGGGGAAAATCGCCTATAGCTAGTCTCAATCTCAATGCTCAATTTATTGATCTCACTAGGTGAAGTGAAGTATAATAAAAAAAGAAGGATTTCGGGGGTTTTAATGGTTTTTATTAGCTAATACCAATACACACCATATTAGGAAAACATCTGGCACACGATCCGAAGTTGGGGTTATCTGGGATTAATGTGTTTTAAACCAATGCATGTTCTAATCATCTAAAAGTGATCTTCTAATATATTCTAATATATACCACTGATGTAGGTACCTATATGGATTGGAATAATTTAGATTATGATTATTATGCATCAATCAATCAAAGTACCTGATAATGCTTGTTCCTAGGTAAGTATGAGATGATGTTTTTATTAATACTCATATGTTGCTGTGAATTATCGAAATCCTGTTATGATTAACATTAGTTAATCAAAAAAGAAGTTTAAATATAGGGTAATCATTATAAAATATTAGTGGAGATGCCAAAACATCAAGACAGAACTATAAAATTAGTGGAGATGGCAAAACACCAGAAGATATTTTTAAATTCTAACTTTTCAATATACCAATTAGTTAACTACTAACATCGACATAAAAAAAAGAAACTAATATTTTTTGCAATTTAAACCAGCTGCGGGATAACCTATT
>NW_007396457.1:0-959 GCF_000475195.1 Diaphorina citri | reverse complement strand
CCTCTTTCTCTCTCTCTCCCTTTCTCTCTCTGAGAGATTTGAGAGAGAGAGAGAGAGAAAGATATATCTCTTTCTCTGTTTCCCTATCCCCTATCCCTCTCAATCTCTTTGTCGGTTTACCATCTTTATTCTCTCTATTTTCTTCCCTTTCTATCTCTCTCTTTTACTATTCCACCCTTTCAGTCATCTCTCTCTCATTCTACGTCTTGCTGGTTTTCCTCAGATTTAGCTTGTATCTGTGCATATTACGAGTACATGCATATAGCCAGAAAGCTTACTATACCTATTACCTATGCATATATCTAGAAAGTTTACATCACTCTAGGTTAGGTATCTGTGCATATTTCCATTATTCTATATTTATCGTTGTTGATCTAGATTTCATCATAGCACGTCTTTTGTATTTCATCCCCCAGCCTCTCTCCCTCTTTCTCTTCCTCTGTCTCTTTCTTACTCTTTCTTGCTCTCTATTCTCTCTCTCTGTTCCCTTTTATTTTCTCATTTATCTTTTTCGTTACCTCTTCTTCTACCTCTCCCTTTATCTTTCTATACATATACGTTTTTTTACCTGTATTTATCTTTATCTTTCTCTCTCTTTCTTACATCTTTCTCTCCCTCCCTTTCTCTTTCTCCGTCTCAGTCTCCATTACTCTCCCTCTCTATATATATATATCTCTCTCCCTCACTCACTATCTCTTCCTTTCTCTCTTTCTCCCTCCCTCTCTCTCTCTTTCTCCCTCCCTTCCTCTCTCTCTTCTTTACCTCTTTATGTCTCTTCTTCCCTCCTGTATTTCTTTTTACATTATTTCTGCTTATACTTCATCATCTTTTACATTACATTTTTTCTCCGTTATTTCTCGCATTCACGTTCTTTATTTATTTATAAAAGTCATTATTTCTACGTAGTATCTACACTGTACTTGTTGTTGTAACGGCTTCAGCTGTAGCCGAATGGGGAT
>NW_007396456.1:0-959 GCF_000475195.1 Diaphorina citri | reverse complement strand
ATATCCTAAGAAAAAGGCAGAAATGGCAAACAAAAGTTACAAAAGAACTTATTTAAATATTAAAAGAAGAAGAAGAAGCAGCAAATGACACGATTCGGATTTCGCATCCTTCCCGGATGTCAACGTTGACTCATTCATAAAAGAAAGAAAGAGAAAAGGAGAAAAAGAAGAAGAAGGAGAAGAAAAAGATAAAGTCCCTGCTATATTTCTGAAGCAATAGCACACGGGTTGAAAAGTTGAAATCGTAAAATGGGAGTTTTGGTTCGATTCCCACCCCAGGTGAACTTCATCCTATACAGATGAGGTTCGTCCTCGGAACGGCTGGCTTTCTCCTATCCTGTCCTAGTTCTCTCATCAATCTTAGGACGATAAACATAGAAGAGTATAAGATCTCTGTTTTCACAGTCCTCTATTAAACCTCTTGAAAAAACATCACCTTCTACAGATGTGTCCAAACAGTGGATCGACGATTAGAAACTATGTTGTTGGGGCAGTGTGGAGGGTTCAGTTGACATCGATCGACGGCCGGTCGACTATGTGTATACACACCTTACAATACCATTTCGACCCGTGTGTGAAGGGCCTGAAAGTCCCAAAATATTGGAAATAGTCAAGTCCCAAAATCTTGAAAATTGTTCGGAGATAGGAGAGTCTATTCATAGTTTCGCCAGAAAATGTTCCGATGCTAAAAAGATCATTGAACCCAGGCCAGAGTTTCCGTTGAGATTTATGTTATACTCATTTATTAACATGGATTCAGGGACCGAATAATGACCTGGGGAGGGGGTGAGCGTACATATTTCTTTATTTTTATGACGTTCTTTCTTTCACGATTTTTTTAAAGAGGTTTGATAGTGAGAACTGTAAGAAGGAGCTTTTATCGAAGGGACACGGAGGACATACGAGAAATCCAGGCTTTCCGAGAACGAACCTTGACTATTTAGGATAAAGTTTGCCGC
>NW_007396455.1:0-959 GCF_000475195.1 Diaphorina citri | reverse complement strand
ATATTAATTAGTGTATTATTATATTAATTAGTGTATTATTATATTAATTAGTGTATTATTATATTAATTAGTGTATTAATAAAAATTATACCATCATACTATACTATTAAAATTTGTTGTTAAAAAATATACTAAATATTAGTGCGGCTGATAACTATAAAACTATAACTTAAATTTAAATAAAAATTTTGTTTCTTTAATTTATATTTTAATGGTATTATTGAAAAAATATTTATACCATAAGTTTTATATAATTTAAAAATGTAATGCTGGCTTAGCTCATCTGGTAGAGCGCCTGACTTGTAATCAGGGGGTAGTAGGTTCAAGTCCTACAGCCAGCACCAAAATAAATAAAAATTCTTAAAAATTATTTTTTATTAATTTTATAAAAATTTTTTTATTTTTATGTATCATTATAAAAGTGTCCTAATTTTTTAGCTTTTGTGTTTAGGTAATGATTATTAAAAGGATTTCTGTTTACTAAAATAGATATACGCTCAACTACAGTAACACCAAATTCTTTTAAAGCAGCTACTTTATTAGGATTATTAGTCATTAATCTAACTTTATTTATACCAAAATGAATAAACATTGACTTAAGATTTTTATAATCTCTCTGATCATCCGCAAATCCTAATTTTTGATTAGCTTCTACTGTATCAGCTCCCTCATCTTGTAATTTATAAGCTCGTAATTTATTAATTAAACCAATACCTCTTCCTTCTTGGCGTAAATAAAATAATGCACCTTTATTTTCTAAAGCAATTTTTTTTAATGCCATTTCTAATTGAGCGCCACAATCACAGCGTTGACTAAACATAGCGTCTCCAGTTAAACATTCCGAATGAACTCTTATAAGTATTGTTTCAAAATTACTTAAAACGCCTAGTGTAATTGCCAAATATTCTTTTCCTGTTATATCAACAAATGCATGTAATTTAAAAATAGCCCAAGGTGTT
>NW_007396454.1:0-959 GCF_000475195.1 Diaphorina citri | reverse complement strand
TACCTCAATAGAGGAAGGTAGTTATGTTGGCGTTTAGAATTCATTAGGTGCAAAAAGAGAAAGGTTTGGTGGTAAATGTCTTCAAATACCTATAAGTCCTGTACAGTTAGATGTGTGTATGTTTTTATAGGTCCTCTACAATGTCATATTCCATTTAATTTCTTATTTCGATTTTTCGATAAATATTAATTGCTCTATGGCCTACTACATTCTAGCTTTCTACACGTACCCACCTAGGTTGCATCTGTACCTACATTCCATACCTAGTTAGGTTAATTAATACCTACCTAATTAAGTACGTAATCCTGGCAACATATTTTGAAGTAAGAACGTTTTAGGGCCTAAATACGGTTTTATCTCTTATGATAATCTTCTCACTTCAGAAATCTTCAGGATATGAGGTTGAGTCGTTTTTCTTGTATGTGAGAGAGAATCTGAGAATGGCATGATGTCACTTGTTTATTTAGCACACCTTGAGTCGGTAGTCCGTGCCAATATGGTCCGTCGACGGTTTATACTGGGTATCCAGGAATTTAATTCCTAGGTTATAATATATTTTCTTTAGAGCGAAGAGAATTTTCCTTTCCAAATGATGGTAATGGTGCGTTTTAAGCTTGCCAGTCTAGTTAGTCTGGAAAATAGCCTGCCTTGTAAGCGCTAGGTCGCGGGTTCAATTTCCGCCCAGGGCGAACATTATCCTAAACAGATAAGGTTCGTTCTGGGAATGCCCGCCTTTCTTCTATCCTGTCCGCCTTCTCTCTTCGATTTCGGGACGGTAAGACCTCCGTTGTTACAGTTCCCTCCATCAAACTTCTTGAATAATAATAATAATAATAAAGGCTTGAGCTTATTAATTTGAGTCAGCACATAATGTATTCCACTCAAATCAATCATATTTAATTCAATTTCAGTCAAGGTTCTACTCTTTGCAAAACCCGCAGCAGTCACCCGTCATGTCT
>NW_007396453.1:0-959 GCF_000475195.1 Diaphorina citri | reverse complement strand
TTTATTTTTTATTTTTATTTAAGTATTTATTATTATTTTTTTTTTTTTTACAAAATCAGATTAAAGTAGAATCTGAAGCCTTGCCCCAAATTAAATGACAATAAATTCTGTCTTGTCTCCCCAGTCCTACATTTATGTTCACTACCCTGGGTTTCACGTGTGTGGCGTTCGTGACGGGGGCCCTGGCCTGGTTTGGTCCCCACTACCTAGAGCTCGGAGTCAATCTGCAGGAGGGACATGAGAATGTTAGCATGGATGAGTAAGTAATCATAATGCCTTTGAGCTTCTTAGCTAGTGATATAACTTATAAGTTATAATTAACTTTTTTGTCGATTGAGTTTGTATTAAATACAAATGAATAAGAAATGTATCTTTTAAAAAATGAAAAGGGAGGATATTTTAATAATCTCGTCACAAAATGGTGTCAGGAGCTAAAAAATTTGAGGCTAGAACCTTGAGCAGTTTTTTAACAGGTACGTCGGGATCGGCGTTTTTCGTCAGCCTCTCAATCAGCCCTAGGGTGATTGCTTTGGGCTGACATTTGGTTTTGGCTACAAATTTTACGAGTGGGTGCCCTTCCCACTCAACCTTTGCTATTTCTTTAGCAAGGGAAATTTCAGGCTGGTAACCTCCCTGTTTAAAGTCCCCCAGACAGACTGTAATTTCATACACAAAAATTCCACTCTGAGGCTTAGCTAAAAGGCAAACAGCTCTAAAAACCCTAAAAAGGATGGGTGAAGCTTTTACGAATCTGTACGAAGCTGGTCCACTGCCTCTTTAAAGTCCGTCAGGCCCAGCCAGAGCTGAAAATTTTCAATATTATTTCCTCTAATTTATTACCATTTCTTTCTATTTCATCATTTATTTATATTTATTCTTCCATTTCAGTATTTCGTTCAAGTTCGGTATCATCACCATGCTGTCGGGTTTGATCGGCGTGCCGCTAGGTTCTCTACTGT
>NW_007396452.1:0-959 GCF_000475195.1 Diaphorina citri | reverse complement strand
TCTGAAGAGGATCCAGGTTCGTCAAATATCATTTCATGTTACTACTCGATTAAAATCCAGTGTAATACGGTTGTAAATACAGTTTTGGTGAGACTCCGATGTAAATAACGATGTAAACAACAAATAATCAGGGACTTACCAGGTGACCGATATAATTATGATAAGCACTGACTTTCATATGTATGTGTGTGAACTATTGATACACATTAGAGTTTAGATCCATCATAATGCTCCATACAAACTGTGCACGGACTAACCCGATTGGTGTTCTATTCAAATTAAAATAATGGAATCGGAAGAACAAGATCAAAGTAAAGCTGTGTGCAGTGTCCACACATAGTCGACGCCGTCGATCGACGAGGTGAATCTATGTTGTCAAGGCATTGTAGTCGTGGGTTTTAGTCGATGTGATTGATTATCGATCGACGGTCGGTCGACGGCGTCGACTATGTGTAGGCACAGCTTGAGATTTTCGAAGTTTATAGGATACTAATGTTATGTTATGTTATGTCCGACTCATTAGTAGCAAAGTTGGAAAATCAATACTTCCGAGGGAACATACAATTACATAAAATAATCTATTGCTGTCAAAATCAAAAAATTACAAAATAGGTACTCGACAATTTACGACCTCTGAACAATCAATGGGTTATCCATTGACCAGCAACCCGCGACTGCCCAGATGGTCACCCATCCGGATATCAATATTATCAACCATCCACAACGTTGCTTAACTTCAGTGATCCATTGGTAACTGGTGTATTCAACATCATTGATTCGAGCTTTGTACAACATAAATTACTATCTGAAGAGGATCCAGGCTAATTAACACCGACCGACGATTTAAAAAAACAAACTAGAACTTTTTCACAACAAATATACTAGTAGATTAACCAAAATCTACGCAAACCATAATTAAATAGGAAGATGACGGTTCACGCCCATTCTCTCACAATTCA
>NW_007396451.1:0-959 GCF_000475195.1 Diaphorina citri | reverse complement strand
AAATAATAAGGTACCTACCTATGTAAACCCTCTCTGTCCTTGTTGAGATGAATCTTGAAAATCACATTTCTCCTTCGATATTTCATGTCACTTGACTAACAGATAAATGATGTTGGTGAAGTAACAACTAACAACCACCTTAAAGAAATGGTATAGGTCCATTGGGCAGCTGGAAAAGACCAATACATTTCTCAAACATTTAAACTGAAAAGAAGATGAGGAAAAGAAGACCTACAGGTGCTCGAACTTTCAAGAGAGAACTTAAAGCAAAGTTGACGCACAAAGACAAAGCTCATGATCAGAAAATACGAACAGCTAAATTCAACTGTGAAGAACTAGTGAGCATAAACAGTGAATAATCATCTGAACATGAAAAGCAACAAAAATGTAGGAATCAAGTCACAAGTAGTAGGCAATGCAATAGTCCCAGTAGTAGGTATTCTGCTTTGAAGTACATGGTCATCAATCAAAGCCAAGTTCAGCCAGGCAGACCTAATGAGAGGGCTACCAACTAATCTGTCAAAGTTAATTAAAAAATCCTCCCATAACACCTGAATATTCAAACAAGATAGATTAGTGGCAAGATTAAAGTTTGGAAGAAAAAACACATAATTTTTACTTATCAAGAAAACAATTTTTCTGGCCTGTCCAAAATAACTGAACTAAATGAGTTCCTGATGCATGAGGCTGTGATGCATCTTGGTAATAGAAATTCTTGAGATGAAATTACCTAAAATCCATGTTGAGGAATTTCTTAAGCTTGAAACAGATAATTTTTCACTTGGACTTTTATTGCTTTGATTTTCACTAAATTTACACTACATTTTCAAATGAATTCCTTCGTTCCTTTCTGAATTCTTTATTGAGCAAGAGAGAATCTCCATTTTCTTGTTCTTGCTTTTCAACAACACCTTTTCCAATTCAATGTTGTCCAGCCCTTTATTCTCTTTGAGGAAGCC
>NW_007396450.1:0-959 GCF_000475195.1 Diaphorina citri | reverse complement strand
TGTATTTGATGATCTTGTTTTGATGATCCTAATAACTAAGGGAGTGTAGTGTCTCCAAAGAAAAGGCTTTTGTAGGTGCTCCAAAGAAAAGGCTTTTGTAGGTGTATATAGGTTTCATACATGTCTACTTGCCTACGGTGCATTAAGTTAATTAACTCAGACCGTTTGACAGGTCTGAAAGTGTGTGGTGGAAGAAGCTTCAGACTGTCTGACACGTTCCGACTGTCTGACAGACCACGGTGTGTCAGGCGGTATGGGCGTGAGTGGCGGAAGCCCGCTACTGTCTCCCAAAGTCCCAACCTTCTACGAATTTTTGGACTTATCTCAAGAAGGGCGGAATTAATTTTGAAGTTCTTTTTAGTGAACAGATTAACGAGTGAGTACCGAATATTTTAACATTGTTAAACTTCTCATTCTCACTTGAGTGTCATCCCACTACTTGAGTCATGAATTCAAACTCGAAACTCATTCTTAAGTGACTCTGAAATGAAGGCAGTACTTGAGCTTTTCCCTTTACTTGAAATTGTCTGCCTTTCGATTTGGCTAGCCACTCAGGTAGACCTGACAGGTATAAGGCTGAAAAGGTCCGCCTGTCAGGTCTCCCTGATACCTGATAGTGAGTGGCTGGCCCAAGTGTTATTTTTCCTGGCTTGTCTAATGGCTCCTTTTCAAATTGTGTAATGAATTTTCCTTGCTCAAGAGTAACTTTCTTGACTTGGCGGGGCGGAGCGCTACCGCGCTCCTTAATTGGTCTGACAGACTACGGTGTGTCAGACGGTATATGGGCGTGAGTGGCGGAAGCCCGCTACTGTCTCCCAAAGTTCCAACCTTCTACGAATTCTTGGACTTATCTCAAGAAGGGCGGAATTAATTTTGAAGTTCTTTTTAGAAGAAAAGGAAGAGGAAGGAGAAGAAGAAAAAAAAAGAAGACAAAAAGAAGTAGAAGAACAAAGAAAAAT
>NW_007396449.1:0-959 GCF_000475195.1 Diaphorina citri | reverse complement strand
CCCGGGACGGATTTTATCCTGAACAGACTGAACTGTCCACACTGCTTCGACAACATAGATTCACCTCGTCGATCGACGGCTGGTCAACTAAGTTTGGACATACGTTTACTTCATTAATTATCTACAAGTCTAAATCCTAAGCATATGACAACATGTTCGTCATTAAGCATATGAAAACATATTCGTCATTATAAGAATATGAAAACATGGTCGTCATTTTTCGCAGGTTCCAATTTCGACAATCCCAACATCGGATACAAGCGACTGAAAGTGAGCGGTTCGGCGATCTGTAAGAAAATGTGCGAGTACCCGGTGATTCATTTGGATCTGGGTGACATTGATGGTTATAACGAGTCGGATATCCTGTGGACTTTGTACGATAAGATTGACGATGTGTATAAGAAACAGTTCCCGTTCCTGAACGAAACCAGTTATATGCATGCGCTGAGCGAGGAGAATGACGTTAAGCTAAGATATGGAAGGTAAATAGAATCTCCTTGTTTATCCTGCCCGAATAAGACTGGAAGAGAATGACGTTAAGCTAAGATATGGAAGGTAAATAGAATCTCCTTGGTTATCCTGCCCGAATAAAAGTCCCATTACCCCGGCAGTTTAAGCAAAATCTCGTCTATTTTTATGTTAACTAGAAAATGATGTGTATACGATAGAGGTCTTGGTGTTTTCTTCGTAAATAACAGGACCGCCATACCTCTGACAGGCAATACTTTCTGCTGCCTTGCGGGAGTAACCTTTGCAATAAATTTGCCATAAAAATGTATTAAATAAGTATAAGTTATATTGACTTAGTGATTTATTTAGACTCTCGACTTTCCGTTACCTAAAATTATTTCCCTATTTGTCTTCAGATTCTCGGAGCGCGGCACAGTGGAATACGGGGAGTTCAAAAAGTCGCTCACCTTCCTCTCGAATCTCCTGTATAAGGTGTACCACAATGAACC
>NW_007396448.1:0-959 GCF_000475195.1 Diaphorina citri | reverse complement strand
GGAGGGAGGGAGAGAGAGAGATGTGATTTAATTTATTATAATAATTTAATAACAACCGTAAGAGTGGGAGAGAGAGAGTGTTTATCTCGGGGAAAAAATGAAACATTAAAGCCCAGAAATTTCACGTGAGGAGAAATAGGAGGTAGGATTGGAGAGAAGGAGGGGAAGAATAGGTAGGGGTGGATTAGGGTGGGAGGATAAAGAGGAAGAAAAAATTTCGTATCTGAGCATCACAGGGACAAAAAAAAAAAAAACAGGGTGTTGTGGTTTTGGAGAAAGTAAAAAACTTACTTCTTAAATTGCGTAAAATAAAAACTACCTAGGTAGGTATGTACCTACTTGAATTTCTCACAATTAGGTATGCAGGGAGACATAGGTATAATTATGCAGATTTTTTTCGACAATAATCCTCCCTAAATTTGTTGTTGTTGCTGTTTTTTTAAAATGTGACGAATAAGTAGGTAATCGAAATTGCTCTTAGACCCACACTGAGAAAAAACTAGGGTGACTGGGTTCCGGCACTCTAACATTGAACTCTAAATGTGACAAGGATGCAACACAAAACGTTTGGTTGAGATGGTTGCTGCGCTTGGCGGTATTTTGACCGCTTTTGACAAATTTCGACCGTTTTTTGGCGGTCGAACTGTTTGAATAGGGTACGAATTTTTACATTCGGTTGAAAATGAGGTTCTTTTCCTAGGCCAGCCAATCACTGTCAGGTCTGTCTGATCGTGTATGTGTGCTCAACAGGTATCAGGTAGACCTGACAGGCGGACCTGATCAGTTGTGCCTGTCAGGTCTACCTGATAGTGAGAGGCTGGCCTTGCGAATTCCTGCGTGCGGAGTTCAGGAAGAGTTTTTCGTGAAGGGTTAAGGGGCCTACACTGAGAAAAAACTAGGGTGACTGGGTTCCGGCACTCTAATATTGAACTCTACACCGGAAGCTCGACATTATAGTA
>NW_007396447.1:0-959 GCF_000475195.1 Diaphorina citri | reverse complement strand
ACGCGACGCGGCCAGTCGACTATGTTTGGACACACCTTAATAACTATTTTGGGCAGTCCGTCAATAAATTTTGATTGTTTCTCTCTATTTTTCCTCATAATTAATTTCGACATCAGAATCTTGAGCTATTTTGCTGCGGGGCTACCCACTACCCACTATATATCTTGAATTTGGACGAATCATATCAAAATATGGAATTGTAAATACTTTTCCATACTTTGGTGATTTAGGGCACAGGTGGTGCCGTGTTGAGTACTTTGATGGCTCTTTGTTCCCCATGCTTGTGATTAAAGGTAGAAATACATTACCATCACGTGACGTGATTGTAGGCATGTAGCTGTTGAGTCTCCGTGACCAGCCCGAACGATACTGTGACAATGCACTCCTTGTGGTTCTCGGTAACTTCTTCTCATCCGGGGAAATGTCAGCCAAAGGTTACCTGGTTTAATGCCTATATATACAATTAATCTCTATCTATTACGTAGGATGGGTATAATTTATCTTTTATCTATAAGGTGGGATTATCTTCATGAACGGGAAAAGAGGCAGGAAAACGACTCTATCTATTACGTAGGATGGGTATAATTTATCTTTTATCTATAAGGTAGGATTATCTTCATATACGGGAAAAGAGGCAGGAAAACGTTAGATACCCTGAGTCTAATGCTGTTCATTTCTTAAGATTCTTAAGAAGTTAGTGGTGTACAATTAGTGATTCCAATACAGGATGTTCGAATAGAAAGGAAAACTGACAATCAGCTTTTTTCCTTATCTGGAACAAGTTTTTAAAACGGGATCTGGAAGAGAGAGAGAATGGAGAAGAGAGGGAGCAGTGAATACAGGATTGTGGAGGGGAGACTTCAAGAGGGAAATCCCGAGCACAAATGAAATTCGGAAAAATGGCAAAGTGAAAGAAGGAAGAAGAAGGAAAAAGTTAAAAAAAAAAAAAAAAAAAAAAA
>NW_007396446.1:0-959 GCF_000475195.1 Diaphorina citri | reverse complement strand
CCGGACAGGAATCGAACCCGCAGTCTACTTTTTTAAGCCAGCAGGATGGCTGAGCGATAGGTCTACTCGTGGTAGGAGCCATGGCGTTACGTACATCTAGGATAAAGTTCGTCCCGTACGGGAATCGAACCCGCGACTGACCTTCCAATAGGCTGGCTGAGTGATAGTTTCACCTGTGGTAGAGGCAGTAGACCTGGTGTGTTGGAAGCAATGTTGATGCCCTTGTCTTGTGTCGGTACCTTATAGGTAGATATACTTTGTGTGTAGATAGATACCTTGTGTTGTGTTGGTACGAGTACTCTGTGTTTAGAGCTATACCTTGTGTGTTCGGTGTGCCGTGGACAAAGAAACCAATGGTAACGTGTTAGGTTCTGGAATTGTGGAGGGAACGTGGATACCCATTCTCTTCTTGGTGGTTCTCTATCGGGGCGACCTTGAAATGGAATTAAAACTTGAAGTGACTGCTGGTGGTGCCTAATGTGAGAGGTTTTGAGAGTACCAAAAAAAACTATTGAACGTTGAATTTGGTACCGGGCCGAGTTGTTTGTACGGATATGATACCTATAGCCGGTTTTGGATAGGTAGTATCTTAAGTGTATAGGTAATAGGTATACCTACCTGTCTTGGACTGTGAATTTTGTATAATAGAATACAACTTGTGAAGTGCAGCCAGGTCGCGGGTTCGATTCCCGCCTAGGGCGGATTTTTATCCTAAACTGATGGGGTTCGTTCTCGGAACGACTGGCTTTCGCTTTCGAGACAATAAGATCTTGTCAGTTAATGTTCCCTCTGTCAAACCTCTTTAAATAAAGAAAGTTAAATAAAAACTCAGACTTCACTTCGAGAGGGAGAGAGAGAAACAAACAAAATCGGTAGTTTTATTTTTAGATTATTAAAAATTATTATTCTACCATTTATCCGGCGATTAAATGTCAAAATAAAGATCAATATTCCAGGCA
>NW_007396445.1:0-959 GCF_000475195.1 Diaphorina citri | reverse complement strand
TTGAGTCGAATATTTGAAAAGAATCGAGTCGTGGTATTCGAATATTCAAAAAGAGTCGAATATCCCATCCCTAGTTTTGATGCTCTCTTTTGTTTGAAATAGTTACTGCATTTTTCTTGTGATGTCCTCTAAGCATTTGTCTCCATGGCGAAGGTATATCCTATCCCCATTCCCCCACATTGTTCTTGTGTAACTTTCCCCTAACTTTCCCCTCTAAGCTTATTGCATATTGTGGAGGGGATGATACTTGGCGAATTACGACAGGTGCAAAGTCCCCCTTCTGTGATTTTTGGGAAATATCGTGCCCATAAAAAAAGAGGTGAAAGTTTCAAAACGAGTTTGCGTCATCATAATGGAAGTTTGGAGTTCAAAAGTTCTCCCCATTGTCTCCTAACAGGAGATTGTTTATTGGAGACTTATAGGGGAAGAACAAGAGAGCAAGGTTGATGTTTTTTGGGGAATCGCGAGGGATTGCAGTACGGAAACATTTGTATGGATGATGGATAGGTCCATAATGCCATATTCGTATGTATAAATTGTAAATCGAAGCACTGAAGATTATGTAAGCATAAGCACTGTTGAGTGTTCCGAGTACCCGGATACCTTCGTTCTTCTTTTCACCTTTGTGAGCTTTGAGCTCATCAATCAAGATAACGTATTCTAAAAGTTCTAGTCGTCCTCGAACGTCAAGACTTCGAAACGACGCACGACGCGGCGTAATAAATAGATTCAGACCATGTGGCATTAGTTAAAGGGTTAAAAATTGAGTATCAAAGACTTTGAAAAGGGGGGAAAGCACAAAAAACCTTGAATTCGCATCAACAAGAGGGTAAAATGGAGAATACATTCAGATAATACCGTATACTTGTGTTGATATTTTTCCATCGCGAAAACTTTATTGGGGTAGGAGCAGAACGGGGGATTTCGCGAAAAGAGGGGAAGATTTATTGTGGGTGGAG
>NW_007396444.1:0-959 GCF_000475195.1 Diaphorina citri | reverse complement strand
GTAGGTGATAATTTTATAGCTGGACAGGCAATTATATTGGGATCTGGTCTTTTCAAGGTCGAATCCTATTGTCATAGCATCTGGGTACCAGGTTTAGTTCAGACGCTATCACGCTAAGAGAGCAAAATCCGAAAGGTAAATATAAATTTAATATACCTACACGGAGAGAAAAACCAGGGTGCCGGAACCCTAACTGAGTGACTGGGTGCCGGTACTTCAATATTGAACTCTATATCAGGAAGCTCGACACTTTACTATAGAGTTCCAACAACCTAAATAATGGGAAGTAAATCAATGATGGAGTTTTTCTACCTTAAGTTTTATAAACTTGTGGTACCTTATCTTATCACTGATATTTGTTCTCAGTGTACCTCTCGAAAGCAGTTTATACCCTCACGAGAGTCCCGTGGGCCGCCACTGGCGCCCTGTTCGCCTCCTCATAATCGACGCTGAATGGTCAAACCAGGGGTAACGCGTCCAACACCGCCACGGTTCATTACTGGACTGACAGTCTGAAGACCGTGAGATCGAGACAACAATAGGGAGGGAATCACCTAGGAGTTATTAGACCATCAAACGCCTTGGAACAATCAAAGTCTTTATGAGTTAGGCTGCGTTTACACTGGATAAGTTTAAAAGGTTTGATAGGAGGACCTGTCACGAAGGACGGCCACTCACTTTCAGGTATCAGGTAGACCTGACAGGCGGACGTGACAGGCGGACCTGATAGTAAGTGTGGCTGGGTTTGCTCAGATAAAGAAGATGGGTTTGCTCTCCTCTCAGAATGGTTTGCTTTCTCCTATCCTGTCTTTCGCTTTTCGCTTTCGGAATGATAATAATAGCTCAGCAGTCACCAACAGTTCCCTTTATCAAACCTCTTCAAAAGAAGAAGGAGAAGAAGAAGAAGAAGAAGAAGAAGAAGAAGAAGAAGAAGAAGAAGAAGAAGAAGAAGAAGAAGA
>NW_007396443.1:0-959 GCF_000475195.1 Diaphorina citri | reverse complement strand
CCACAAGCGTCCAATGTAGCAGTTGTTTCATCGCTACGAAATAAAAACGGCGGTGAAACACTCATCTTAAAAAAAAAAGTAGATTATCTTCTTGAATGTATTGGCATTTAGTAAATCTCATCTGTAAGGCCGGTCACTCAAGCTCAGGCTGAGACAGTCGGTCGGTCTGAACGTGTGTGGCGGAAAAAGCTTCTGACTTCTAGTCGCTCTAGACGAGATCTAGATCTGAAAACAGAGTTAGGTCTGTCAGGCAGTCTGAGCATTAACAATAATAATGATAATAGTGCTTATTTATACTGCTCGCCTAGGACTGAAAAGTCCCTTTACTCCAGCAGTAAACTATACTGCCTTGACCACTACACCACCGAGGTAGGTATTCCATACCTCGGCTGGGATTGAACCCACGCCCTCCTGTTTACCAGGCGAGCGCCTTGACCACTACACCACCGAGGTAGGTATTCCATACCTCGGCTGGGATTGAACCCACGCCCTCCTGTTTACCAGGCGAGCGCCTTGACCACTACACCACCGAGGCATTAGTGGTCGTCATTAAGCTGTGTCCACACATAGTCGATAGCCGTCGATCGACGGGCGACTATGTGTGGACAGGTGGACACACCTTTACTCTCTTGAGATTTGAGTAGCGTTGAAACAACACACTCATAGACATACGTCATACACCCATACATGAATAAAGGATCTTCCCCGACTTTGCATATCAGTTCCAAATTCTTAGCCAGCATCTGATGCAGAGCCACGTCTAGCTGATGAGTTCCAACAAGAACGAAACGCGTCCTAGGCTGCTCTTAGGTGCTCGACTAAAAGACTAATAGAAAATTTCGTTCTGACCTTTCAGAGTGTGTGTGAAATTGTGAATTCACAATTCAGTTTGTAAGTTTAACCTTCAAACATTCTGAAGACAAAGCTTTGCTGGATCGGCAACTAATTATAGACAGCCT
>NW_007396442.1:0-959 GCF_000475195.1 Diaphorina citri | reverse complement strand
CAATCACTCACAAAGTTATTTTAAATGTAATGTTCTGTTTCAGAAATCAAAATAAGGAAAGTTAAAAATGAAGAAGAAAAAGAAGTCTCGGTCTCAAAATCAGTCCAAGTCCCCTGGATTGAATACTAATGGTAATGAAGTTCACACTACTGATGGTGGTGTATGCAGGGATTTCCTGCGTAATGTTTGCACAAGAGAAAATTGTAAATATCAACACGTGATCCCGGCTGTAGAATTTTGTCACGATTTTCAAAACACGCGTGCCTGTGCACGAAAACATTGCAAGTTCACGCATGGGACGTACGAGGATGAGCAGTATTACTTGACGAGCGGCAAACTACCGGAGCATTTGAAGCCAGTATGTTTGAACTTCTTGAAGAATCAATGCACAAGAGACAAGTGTAAGTTTCTTCATCCAAGCAGAGGAGAGTCTAATGAGAGAACTTTGAGTAACAATAGTGGTGATCGTGAAGAAATACAATGTAATGAACCATCTAGACACAATGTTCTCTGTCTCGGTGAAGAACCTAAAAGATCCAAAAATGTGAATATGGCTGATATGATGGAGATCCAGCAATTGTCTCAGGAGAATGAATTCCTCAAAACGAAACTGCATGAATTGCAAGGTCACATATCGGAACTTCGGTCTAATAATGAATTTTTGATGGAAGAGAATTACAGACTAAAACAAGAGAAACACAATTCTAACCTTGCTACAATAGCAGTACCATCCCAGTCTGCCAGTGTTACAGCTTTAGCAGTATCACATCCTACAAGTATGGCTTTGGCTGTACCCCACTCTGCAAGTGTTACAGCATTGACAGTCCCACACTCTTCAAGTATGGCTTTAGCTGTACCTCACTCTGCAAGTGTTACAGCACTGGCAGTCCCACACTCTTCAAGTATGGCTTTGGCTGTACCTCACTCTGCAAGTGTTACAGCATTGGCAGTCCCACACT
>NW_007396441.1:0-959 GCF_000475195.1 Diaphorina citri | reverse complement strand
CGCTCTTCCGATCTTTTTAAATTACAAACCAATGACAACTTTTTTTAGAACTTTATTTTCAACGGAACTATACAGTATACATATAGTTATAGGAGGTCCAAAAATAAACGATACATCCAAATATCTTGAAAACTAAGAAGATAAAAAATTCGTGTGTTCGCTGATTATCCCAACTTTTTTGGGGGAGACATCTAATGTTTACCTCTGGAATTTTACCAGGTGTCCCCTTCAAGGTCGATTTCCTAAATAGAACCCTGTATTTTTGAGGACAGAAATGAAATCAGCATGAAAAAATAACATAATGATAGATTCTGACGTGACTTTGTGAAGATTCATCTTGAAAAGAAGAACACAAATAGCTTTTATGAAAAAATAAATTAATTTTTTCTAAAACTTTTTTTTTTGAGATTTGGACAGCCCAAAAATTGTTTTGACATGGAATCTTATGAATAATCAACATGAAAAAGCTACTCTTTTGATCCATAATGGGGGTTTTCACTTACCTATTTTACTGATATTTACAGTGTTTTACTGATACTATTTTACTGATTTACTGATATTTACAGTTGTCCTATCAATTTGAATGCACACCTCGATTATTCTTTCGAAGCTTACCTGTGTTTTCTATGTTTCCGGCGGTGCTGATGCTGATAGGAGTATTCGCTTTCGGTTTCTAGGCCGGAGTTCATGTATCCGGATTTAGGCCGGACGATGGCTGCCTGTTGAATGGAGGCCCGGCGTAGCTGTACTTGCTTCCATTGAGACTCCGAGTCTACGAGTTCGTATCTGGGGGATGGGAGAGAATATTGGGAAATGGTGAAAAGAAGAGGAAGACCAAAAAGAAATGTGTGGTAAAGAAATCAAAAGACATTTTAATTTCAAATTCCAACAAGAGGGGTAACACTTTGAATTCTAAATCGCGGGAAATACCTACTAAATAATAATAATAATAATAATAA
>NW_007396440.1:0-959 GCF_000475195.1 Diaphorina citri | reverse complement strand
GGAAAGCGCGAGTGAAAGATTTTTTTTGTAGTGGAATAAAAAATATGAGTGGGGAGTGAAAAAACGCAACTAACCCAATTACTGCATTGTTAATTAACAGGGAACTTGTTATAATTGACCGCAATGGCGGCAAAACTTGGTTATTGTTTGGAATAAAAGGGACTCTTTCCTTCAGGGAAAGATATATCATATGGGACAGGAGTAGGAGGAGAACAATCTCCTGATAAAACAAGCATGTGAGAAAACGAATTCAGAAATGATTCTAATGCTCGGGTTTACCTACTCGGATTGAGATGAAACAAGGATTTCCCTATAAGAGCCCGGCGGTCAACCTCGCATTGAACTCAATCCTGAGACAATCCCAACAGGAGTAGTAGCACAGAGTAATACTGTAGGCCACAGAGGTTCGGGGATTTCACGTTCCATCAATGGAAGCCAGAAGCTTTTTTTATTAATGGAATAATCCGAGGACTTGATCCCCTTCTCTTCATGTTGGAAAGCCTGCCGCACAAATCTTTTTCGGAAATACTCACAGCAGAGAGGTTCAGATTTGATGTTTTATTGATGATTTGTGTCGAGAACATCAATTCGAAAACAACTTAATATGGTTTGGATCCAAACTTTGAGGAGAAAATTTCCTTTTTTTTTTTTTTTTCAGTTAGGCGCTTTAACCTTTGGTAAGGTCGTTCGCGCCGCTTTCCGGTTGACTAGATCATGTGGTAGAGGTTTTTTTTTTTTTTTTCAGTTAGGCGCTTTAACCTTTGGTAAGGTCGTTCGCGCCGCTTTCCGGTTGACTAGATCATGTGGTAGAGGTTGAGGCGTTTGAGATAGAGAAAGAGGGAATTGACGCCTTCAGCACTATCATCCAGGGATGGAGGGGTTTGGAGGGAGGAGCGAACTTGGCCATGTAGGCGGCAAGACATTAAGTGGCGGACGGTGAGCCGGTCGCCACACTGACA
>NW_007396439.1:0-959 GCF_000475195.1 Diaphorina citri | reverse complement strand
AAGGATCTAGAAATGACAAGTACCTAGATACTGAAAGATAAGATATAAGGGAACAAGAGGAAAGAGGAAATAAGGAGAGAAAGGAAAGAGAATGACAAATTACGTGAAAAAGAAGAGGAGGAGGACGAGAAGGAAAAATGGGAGGGTATTCTGACAGTTGAAGAAAACTTTTTGAGGACATAAAAACTGCTCCAAGATGTCTCGTTTGACCCCATCACCTTATATTTCTTTTCAGAACTTGTGTCCTCCTTTTCCCCTCTTAATCCTTCTTCTTTCCCTTCATTTCTCCCATCTTCTTGTCCTTATCACCTTTTCCTTCTTCTTCACTTCATTCTTTTTCTCCTCCATCTTCTTTTACTTCGGTCTCCTCTCCCATTCTCTTGTCCTTATCACCTTTTTTCTTTTCAGAACTTGTGTCCTTTTCCCCTCTAATCCTTCTTTTCCTTCATGTCTCCCATCTTCTTGTCCTTATCACCTTTTCCTTCTTCTTCTCCTCATTCTTTTTCTTTTTCTCCTCCATCTTCTTTTACTTCGGTCTCCTCTCCCATTCTCTTGTCCTCATCACCTTTTTTCTTTTCATAACTTGTATCCTTTTCCCCTCTAATCCTTCTTCTTTTCCTTCATTTCTCCCATCTTCTAGTTCTTATCATTTTTTATCTGTCCTCCTCCTCCTTCTTCTTCTTCATCTATTTCTCTTCCATCCTCTTCTCCCATTTTCTTGTCCTCAGCACCTTTTTCTCTTTTCAGAACTTGTATCGTTTTTCCTCTTCTCCTCTTCACCTTCTTCTTCAATTGTCCTTATCACCTTTTACTTCTCCTTCTTCTTTTCCTCCATTTTCCCTATTCCTTTTTTTATGTGACCCTCCGATTCATTCCTCTCCTCCTCCTCCTCCTCCTCCTCCTCCTCCTCCTCCTTCAATTAGGTATGTTGGTTGGTTTTAGCAACATAATATGGTTCG
>NW_007396438.1:712-959 GCF_000475195.1 Diaphorina citri | reverse complement strand
GCGGAGGAGCAGAAAGAAATGCGCAGAAAAGTATGCGCACAAACACATTAATGTGTTGCCTGCGAGGGAGCTTTGCTCTGGACATTTGATGTGACGTCATCGTGGTGACGTCAAAGTTCACGATTTACCGGCATTTTTTTAATCGATTTATCTCGGGATCTAGAAGTCGTAGAAGAAAAAGATTCCGTTAGTCCTTGACGTCAAAGTTCACGATTTACCGGTATTTTTTAAATCGATTTATCTCGGG
>NW_007396438.1:0-702 GCF_000475195.1 Diaphorina citri | reverse complement strand
AGCTTTGCTCGGGACATTTGATGTGACGTCATCGTGTACGGGAGCGTATGCCGTGACGTCAAAGTTCACGATTTACCGTTATTTTTTTAAATCAATTTATCTCGGGAAAAGTCGTAAGAAAAGAAAAATTCCGTTGGTCCTCATTTTTCCTGCTCTATGACTTTGAAACATCACCCAAGTAAGCGCAACTGATCTATTCATGATTTGATTTTATTGATTGATTAATGGGATATTTTTTATTTATAGAAGAAAAAGAAAAATTCCGTTGGTCCTCATTTTTCCTGCTCTATAACTTTGAAACATCACCCAAGTAAGCGCAACTGATCTATTCATGATTTGATTTTATTGATTGATTAATTGGATATTTTTTATTTATTGGTTATTATTTTCTTTGTTTACGTTTTCTCTCGTTGTCAGATCCAAAGTACACACCAAATGGCTGTCAGGCGAGTACCAAGCGGTTGTAGCTACCATAGCTTTCGGTCTAGGTATTGATAAACCCAATGTTCGCTTTGTTATACACCATTGCTTATCTAAATCTATGGAGAACTTCTATCAGGTAAGCATAGCTTTCGGTCTAGGTATTGATAAACCCAATGTACGCTTTGTTATACACCATTGCTCATCTAAATCTATGGAGAACTTCTTTCTATCAGGTAAGCATAGCTTTCGGTCTAGGTATTGATAAGCCGAATGTTCGTT
>NW_007396437.1:0-959 GCF_000475195.1 Diaphorina citri | reverse complement strand
GTGCGCAAGAAACATCTATGGGAGGCATTACAAACAAGCGGCTTATCGAAGAAACTAATAGAAGTGACCAAGACAGTATATGCACAAGTTAGATGTAAAATAAGAATACAAGGCGAAGAATCAGACTGGTTTAAAATGGAGAAAGGAATTAAACAAGGAGATTCATTGAGTCCATTGTTATTTATAATATTTATGAATGAAATAAACAAAAAATGCCAAACAAACAACCTAAGAACCCAAATTGGCAATTGGAATCTGAAACCAGTATATCTATCCGAACTCCTATTTGCTGATGATTTAGTATTAATAGCAGATACGAATGCCAAACTACAGAGACTGATAAACCTTTGGTCAGAGCAACTTGATAAGCATGAAATGGAAATAAATACATCAAAAAGCAAAGTGATGAGAATCTCAAAATCGGAAGAAAATCTAAACAGCATAGAAATAAATGGAACTCCGTTGGAATGGGTAGATCAATATAAATATTTGGGAACAATAATAAATAAGGATGGAAAAATTACTGAAGAAGTTAAACAACGAGTACAAAAAGCAAGTCAAGTATACTACGCAATCAATCAGACTATTATCAGCCATAAAGAAATATCAAAACCAACCAAGATGGTAGTATACAAGACGGTATACACCCCAGTATTAACCTACGGCCTGGAAAGTGCAGTTCTAACATCAAAAGAAAAACGAACCATCCAAACAGCAGAAATGAAGTACCTGAGAAGATCAGTCGGTAAAACACGCAGAGATAAGATAAGGAATACCAAGATAAGAGAAGATACAGGACAGAATGAACTGCTGAAACAAATAGAAAAACAACAACTGAGATGGTTTGGACACGTGAATAGAATGCCGGAATCAAGAATCCCTAAACAAATCCTGGAATGTAGACCTGAAGGAAGAAGGGGGAGAGGTAGACCAAGACAGACATACGAAGAAACAATAAC
>NW_007396436.1:0-959 GCF_000475195.1 Diaphorina citri | reverse complement strand
CCTACCGATCTAATACATGCTAACGGTCTCAGGAATTCACTCTCATTAAGGAATAAAAATGTGTAAAGCCATAATAGTCAATTTAATTACACATAGGATTAAGAACCTACTCTGAGAACAATAGATGTACCGAGCATTCACTCTGGTGACGTCACTCTTATTGACATACCCTTCTATTCAATTTAAACCAAGTTTTAGACTTCTTATAAGAAGAATAATGATAATATTATACATAATATTATAATGTACCTAGTGAGAAGAAAAGTCTGTTAGTGGAGACGCCAATATTCCAATTCCATTAGTGGAGACGCCAGAACTCCAATTCTGTTAGTGGAGATGCCAGAATTTCAGTTCCATGAGATGACAGAATTTGTTAGTGGAGATGCCAGAACTCCAATTCTGTTAGTGGAGATACCAGTGCTCCAATTCTGTTAGTGAAGATACCCGTGCTCCAATTCTGTTAGTGGAGACGCCAGAACTCCAATTTTGTTAATGAAAAATTTAATACTGATTGAATTTATTTCAAGAACATGGAATTCATAAAAGTTGAGAGGTTTGGTTAATCTCGGTGAGCTTGTACACCAATTTACAATGCAGGTAGGAAGCAGACTAAATTGATAAACGACAAGACATATTCGGTTGGCATGTTTTGGCCACATGCCAAATATTTTATAATTCAGAGGACTTTCTTAGTAGATTGTACCGTAAGATGTACAAGTTTATGACTCCCCTGTGTCTGCGAGTGCGTCAATGTAAGCAAAATAAATTCCTCCCAGTGAATCACCTTAGAACCCAAGTACATACATAAGTCACACGCTGAGTTCCACACATCTTGTCAGGTCTTATACACATTCCACAACCTATAACAGATCCAACTGCCAAGTAATATTGGTAAATCGGCAGGGAATGACAGACTAGTCTAAAGATTATGAAAATAAAATACCTAGGCATGATCATCG
>NW_007396435.1:0-960 GCF_000475195.1 Diaphorina citri | reverse complement strand
TCCTATGCTAAAAGAGAGAGAGAGAGAGAGAGAGAGAGAGAGAGAGAGAGAGAGAGAGAGAGAGAGAGAATCAGAGTAGGTAAACTTGAAATCAGAATGAGAGAGAGAGAGAGAGACAGAGACATAGGGAGGGAGGGAATCTACGAAGTGATACTAGGTATATTCTTTTGTCATTTTCGGTATGTTTGGGCGAATTGTGTAGCCTTTGAAGACTTCTGTCCATATTTCTTCCTCTACTTCTTTTTGTTTTCTCCTTCTCCTCATTTCTCTCCTCCTTCTCTTCTTTTTCCTTACGTAGCAAAAAAAAAAAAAAAAAAAAAAGAGAGAGAGAGAGAGAGAGAGAGAGAGAGAGAGAGAGAGAGAAACTTTAGTGATCGGAGAAATTGAAAAAAGTTCGAAAATTTGTAAAAATTCTCCTCCTCTTCCTTCTTCTCCTCTCTTTCTTCTTCTCCTCCTCTTCATTCTTCTCCTCCTCTTGCTTCTTCTCCTCCTCTTTTTGCGCTATATGTACATACAACACTATGGGTTCGACTATAAATTACCCTTCCCTTCCCACTCCACCCTCTCCCCCTCCACTCTTATGTGTCCCTTTTCTCTCCCTCCCTCCTTCTCTCTTTTCCCTTCCTTTCAGTTTTGTCTCTTCTCCTCCCTCCTATTTCCGATTCTCTCCCTTCTTCATTTCTCTTTGGTGAAACTTTCTCCGGGTCTTCGCCGAAACAGAAAGTTTCTCCGATTTTACTTATTCGTTACTATATTTTTCTCCTCCTCTTCTCTTTCTTCTCCTTCTTTTCCTTCGCTTCCTTCTTTTCCTTTTCCTTGGTCTTCTTTTCTTCCTTTTCCTCTCCATCCTCTTCTTAGAATACTACTTGTTTTACCTATTTGCTCCTTTTTTACTTTCCTTATCCTATAGGAAGGAAAGTAATGTAATCGGGTCAAATTTTCGATGGTCAGTTTTTAGTG
>NW_007396434.1:0-960 GCF_000475195.1 Diaphorina citri | reverse complement strand
CATAAGTACCTACGTACTAAAATGTTCCTATGAACATGCGAAAAATGTCGTACAAATACCTAGGTAGGTATAAAGGTAAATAGATATTCTTTTAAGTCTTCTGATATGATTAACGTACTATCTGGACAAGAAACGTCATCTTAGATTCGTGAAACAGGATCATTTCAACACCAGTTACCCACAAGTTATAATAATCACTAATATCCTCGTGATGAACTAACTATGTATGAGTCATTCAAAAACCATCTCAGTATCTCATTTCTGGAAATCCTAATATACATACTGAATACTGAGGTTATTCAGAACGAATAGAACGATTTGTATGGCTGCATTTAGTTGCAGCACAGTAAAGTTTGACGTAGATATCTAGCTACTTATGAGAAGATTATAAAGTGCACTTATATGAACCACAGAACCATATTATATGGATAAGAACTCTACATTCGTAAGGACATTGAATACCTTAGATATCTATAATGGAAAACAAGACCTAGGTCGTAGGTAAAATCTACTCTGCTCAGTCTTTCTATCTTCAAGTATCGGGGGAATTCACATAGTACACATTTCGGGGGAGTTTACCCTTTGAGACTCAGGTAGTCGATTTCATTTTCGACGGAATTTACATCCGAAAATGAGGACCCTTGAAAAAATCGGGGGAATTTACATACAGCCCTCAGTATCAGTTGGGATTCGGGGGAATCGATCAAAGGCACCAAGGCATAACCAATGCACGATTTTGATATCCTCCCATCCGGATATCAATCACACCCAAAGTTAATTAACTTCGGTGATTTCTTCATTAATTCTTTGAACGGCCCCTTGATAAGTTGTCCTTCCGGTGATGCACTTGGTGGTCTTTATCAGCTAATCAAAATCACAGTGAAATATTCAAAGGAGACACTTCTTATCATTATCAGTTATCACATACATTTGTCATTCAAAGTCCTACATTCGGTACTC
>NW_007396433.1:0-960 GCF_000475195.1 Diaphorina citri | reverse complement strand
ATGTAAGATTTTATTTGTGTTGAGTGTTGTTGTGAGCGCCACAGTACTCCCCCCCAAGTGACAGCGTTAGTCACTAATCCAGAGAAACCAATACAAAGTGGCGCACAGGATAAAATCCGCCCCGGACTAGACTCGAACCCACGGCCTAGCCCTTACAAGGCAGACGCGCTACCAAACAAGCTAGACTGGCGATTCCCTTGAAGTGGTTGATTAGTATGCCATAGACCAGAACTGAAGATAGATACGTTTATACATTATTAATACCTACCTATATCCTATATTAATTTCCAATTTTACAGTTATTTTTCAAACCACCAACCGATTTAGTCTCAATCCCTGGTTAGATTAGTCATTAGAATTAGTATGACAAGAGTGTTTAACAGAGGACATCATTCAAGACATTGTGTTATTTTCTTGTACGACTACAATGGGAAGGTGTGTTTTATAATGTCTTATACATTTTATAGTCATAATAAACCCTATTGTCATCACAAAACCTGATGTTCCGTTGTTTATGGTGTGCCAAAAAATCGTCCCAAGGTCAGATTCTGGCACCCGATGTGCCATTTGGGTGGCCTATGGCTGTGTGTGTCTGTGACGCTCTGTGCCAGAGGTGAGTTTGAGTGTCTATGGCTCTGTGTGTGTCTGTCTGTGTGTGATGTGCACCTATGAATGTTTGTGTGTGTATGGCTGTGTCTGGTGTAGACAACGTGAGTACATCAGGTAAGCCGGAAGTAGGATCCGTGAGGTCCATCCAGTACTTTGGCGACAAGGTGTGACGTGCGTCCACACTTCAGTCGACCAAAGTCAATCGAGATCGACGCTTCTTCGCCTTTTCATGTGTTCAAACGGGGTCAGCGTTTTTCTTTGGGCTGACATTTGGTTTTGGTCACCAAAATTTTGCGAGTGGATACCCAACGTACTCAACCTTTGCTATTTCTTTTCTTTTTTTTTTTTTTT
>NW_007396432.1:16778-20603 GCF_000475195.1 Diaphorina citri | reverse complement strand
AACTATACCTATGAAATATATAAGACCTTGTTTAGACTGCGGGAGTAAAGGGACTTTTCAGTCTCATTCTGGCAGGATTCTGGCATTCTCATTCTTCTATTCTATTCTAAACAAATGAATTAGTCTAGTGTTCACAATTGTCTTGTCTAATTGTCCTGCCACGGAAGGCAGCAAAGCTATTGTAGAAAAATACTGGAATGCTCGGGGAATAATGGCCTAAGAGTCAATACCAGGAGGTATGTTGCTCCTGCATTTGTAAACAACATTGTCAACGCATAGTAACTTTGACGAAGAAAAATTCGTGCAATGTGAACAGGCAGATAACCTCTATGATTTCGTTTTCTAACAAGGCATACTGTTTGTGGGCGGCGCCGCCCCATTTCTCCTATGTGCTCCTCCTGTCACGCCCCCACTCAGGTGACCATTCGCCCCCAATAGAGTAGAAGTAGGCGTGGCTAAACTATTACCAATACTTCCAGTAGGCGTGGCTAGGCTATTACCAATAGAAGTAGGCGTGGTCAGGCTATTACCAATATTAGACCCAGGACTGGGCAAATTATTGACAAAGTTCGAAGTTGGCCCGCCGCGCGGCACTGTAGTAGCATTTCCCAGCGTCGAATTTCCTTGGATAGCGTTTCCGATTGATCTAAAATTTCCTATCGTATTAGCAACATTTCCTGAAGAGGGATTCGCCGTAGCATTTCCAATGGTGGCAGAATTTCCGATGTCATTTGTCAGCGACGCTGGCTGAGCAGGATTCCCGATCGCGTTCGACAGGGGCGGTGAGTTAGCTGGATTCCCAGCGATCGCATTGGAAGACCGTCCCGTGCTAGTCGGATTCCTCCCTGTGTAATTCATGGCAGCGTAATTCCCGCCCGGGTGAGCTGGATTCCGTTCGACCGTAGCTGAATTTCCTTTCGGATTGGTGCCACTCGTTGGATTTCTTTCGGGGCCTAAATCGTTCGTTGTCATAGCAACAGAGGGAGCGTTGTTTGTCTGAGAAACGCGTCTTTCTGTCTCCATAGCAACGGGTAGAGAGTGCGTACTGCTTCCTTCACCAAGCGATTTCAGGCTCGGCCTCGCCAGGGATGAAAACTGTCGACTTTCACCATCCAACCCTGCTCGGTTATTAAGCGGTTGTAATTCGCTTTCACTCGCGTTCAAATCTTGACTTCGCTTCTCACGGTTATTCTTGAAATTTTGACCGTCCCGGCCAGGCTTGTCTATGTTGTCCCGGCTCCCTGGTTCAGCGTCCCGGTAGCGACCCAATGAGTCCGAGTAGCGACCCAGTGACCCTTCCTTGGGATAGTCCGAGTAGCGACCGAGCGTGCTGGGGCAGCTCGAATCCAAATAAGCGCGACTGTCTTCGGAGCGGCCCATGGTGCTGTTTTTGCTACCGTAGCGACTGTCGGTGCTGGTCGCTACTGTGTCCCGGTAGGGAGAGTAGCGACTGGTAGCGACTGCGGGTGTCGGCTGGTTGAGACGATAGGCGCTGCCGGTTATAGAGGGGGGACCTGAAACCAGAAGAAAACAGGTTCATTGTGACGTTAAAATGTTGCGAAAAAAAGTGCCAAAGTGTAAATATGCTTCCAGGAATGAAGCTTGTTCCAAGACACTTTTCTAAATGAATTAAAAAATATCTGAAATTTTCAGGTGCATTTCGTTAAAGTAAGTAAATGTTAACTGTTTCGTATTTTCGTTTTTAAAGTGTTAATTGTTAACTGATCTTATATTTTGGTCGTGACAGAAAGACTACAACATAGAATAGAAAGATCTAGACTGAAATGGTATGGTCATGTAAAGAGGATGGATGAGCAGAGAATTGCCAAGAAAATGTTTGAACTAAAAGTGGATGGTGTGAGACCAAAAGGTAGACCCAGAATGAGATATAGAGATATGATTAGTGCTGATGTAAGAAGAAGAGGAGAAGATCTAGATAGAATTGAAGACGAAAAAAAAAAATACCTGGACAGAGTGTGATTTAGAGGCCTTGTGAATCGATCCGTTTGAATAAATGGAACGATACAGGATATGTATGTATGTAATTGTTTAATTGACAAGTTCGCGGATGGATATTATTGAGACAATCTGCTGGAATTTAGACCCGAAACGTCCAATACAAAACAAGATACATATGTGTCAACTTCAAGTCCAGAACCAACCACAACATTGTAAGTTAAGCTTGATTAGTGGGGGCAAATTATATATGATTTAAATTTACCTGCATATATTTCTGTATTTCATCACTCCCCGATCATCTTCTTCCAAGGCAGGATTATTATCTTCTTCATTTGGAATCAGAGGGAAAGCGAGAAGTCCTCAATGGTCTTCAGCAGACCGGAGTGGTATCTGCTCATCCAACGTGGTGCTGGACGTGCGAGTTTCGGCCTTCGCTGCCAATCTGAAAAAGGAGAGAAAACGAAGAAATAAGGAAACCATTTAACTAATATGTATTTGAGTCAGCTCTCATGGCGTAGTGGTCACTGTGCTCGCCTTGCACGCGATAGACCCGAGTTCGCGATTCCCGGCTGGGGTCAAGAAATTGGTATCATCCAAATGATTGTATGCCCGGGACTGGCTGTTGCGGGGCCCAACTCAGCCTCGTGAAGAAAATGAGTAGCTATGACACATAAATGCGCATAGCGACCGGTGCCAGCGATGGTAGGTAAACATTGTGGATGTAAGGATTAATGTGAGATATGTATTGGGAAAAATCCTACAATGCTGCAGTGAGCATTAATATTGTGGACATAATAACACAAAGAAACTGTCATTTGACATTTACAATTACACATATGTATTTTTTGTTTACAAATGTCGGGACATTGACCTTGGTCCATTTTCATAAACCATTTACTAAATGATTTTTTTGTTTTTTAAGCCTCGTGCTCTTGGAATATTAAATTCCGGACGGTCACCCATCCAATCAATCACCACACTCGACGTTGCTTCTCACTGAGTTTCAGTTCTCAGCACAGGCTGCACTATGGTAGTACGATACTTGTCGGAAGGAAGCGGCCTATATCCTCGCTCTAAATCGGCAAAATATTTGTCATGAACGTGGGCCGGCCTTTGGGGTTTGAATTGGCCAGCAGCGTCGCATTAGAGTGTATAGTCTGTCGGGACAATTATCTGGTCGGACCAGTATACCTCCACCCTGAAAAACAAAAATAGATTAGAATTATAGAATAGAATTATTGATATATTGAATAGATTATCGATTATTATTTGGAATAGAATTATTGATATTATTGAATTTTTATTGATATTATCTGAATAAATAGAAGGAATAGAATTATTGATATTATTGAATTATTATTGATATTATTGAATAAATAAGGAAAAGGAATTATTATGATATTATTGAATTATTTATTGATATTAGTTCTGAATAATAGAAGAATAGAATTATGATATTATTGAATTATTTATCTGATATTATTGGAAATAATAGGAATAGAATTATTGATATTATTGAATTAATTTATTGATATTATTGAATAATAGAAGGAATGAGATTAATTGATATTACGTTGAAATATATTTATTGATATTATTGAATAATAGAAGGAATAGGAATATTGCTCCTTAGGAATAAGCAGTAGATAGGAGAATGCGATAAAATGTATATTGTAAATTTAAAAAATAATAAAGTCATATACGAGTATTCAAATCAAATCAATTATGTTAAAATAAGACTAAAAAATAAAAAGTACATCAAAAGTATTTGGTCCCTCGGCCAGATTTTGATTATTTGGTCCTTCAGGCCGATTTTTGATTATTTGGCCCTCTGGGCCGGGATTGCGGAATATTTGTCCTTCGGGC
>NW_007396432.1:9745-13125 GCF_000475195.1 Diaphorina citri | reverse complement strand
AGATAAATTAAAAGCGGGGAGGGGGAAAATGTTTATAACTTAATTAAAATAAAAAATAGGGTACGTAATTTTAAAAACAGACATTGTTTTTTTTTTTTTTTTTTTTTTTTTGATCATTTTTAAATTAAAAATATTTACTTTTTTTTTTTTTTAGTGTAAATTAAATATAAAAATAAAAAATCATCTCAAAAAAAAAGAAGAACATACTATAATATAAGTGAACTTTAAAAATTGGATTCATTTTTTTACTTTACATGCTAATTTAAAATCATTTTTTATATGGAACTTACAACACACTGAAAAAGGAAGATAAAGATGTCGCATGTTTTAATTGTTCCGAGATTGTTTGCCCTTTGATTTGTGGCAAAACCTGGGAGTCCCCCTGGAGTTTTAAACCCAAACTCGGGGTGAACGCGTTTAAAAAAGGAGATTCCTATTCCAACTAGTAGTACCGTTTCCGACTAAAAGAGAATAAAGACAGAGGAGAGACTAAAGCCCTACTATTATAACCATTATCTTATCTTAATACGGAACAAATAGTCTAGTCGTATCCCTGACCTTCTAGGGAAATGAGAGCGGTCAGTTTGTTCCAAATATATAGAACTAACCATTACTGTTTTATTACTGTAATGATATACCTTTGTTATTATCATTGCTGGACAAATTTAATTTTTTTTTTTTTTTTTTTTTCTTTTTTTTTTATATGGTTTTTGTATGGAGGATCAAAAGCAGAGATGGGTTTGGGAAAAGTTTGTATCTTGGTTTTTTGTTTTGTTTGTTATAAAGAAACTGAGTTCGGTTATTTAACTTTCGGAGAAATAAGACACAAGACTCTTTCTCTTATGTGTTTTATTTAGTTTATATTTTCTGTTAAATTACCCCGAGGCGTACCCCGGTGGTTTCTGATTGAATTCGTAATATCCTTTTTCCCACAATAGCATTTGAAAGAAGAAATGGGTAGTACGTCTATAGCTTAAAAACCAGATTTTTTTGGACTGAAAGAGGATAGGACAGGGGAAAGAAAGCTCAAAGCCCTGTATTAGAGGAGGAATATCACAAAGAATAGTTTGGAGAGCTTTTCTTCTTCTTTTTTATGTTTGTTTGGTGGTGTGGTGTTTTTAAAAAGGAGCTAGTTAGTATTTTACTTTCGGGAAATACTCAAAACGCCGTTGTATGTTCTGTCCTTTTATTTATTTTCTGTCAGAATTATCTCCGCTTCTGTTAAGTAAGGCTTTTTTTCTATATAGCGCTTTTTAATTTATTTTAGAAACGTATGGTTCTTTAAACCCACTCATTCCATTGATTAGAGGGGAGTTTCACAGTATCAGTGGCTGTTTTTCATTTTTCCAGCCTTTGTTTATGGATGGAATAGTAGGAAAAAAAAAAAAAAAAACATAACCACAACCCTAATCTACTGAAAAATCGTAATCGACGGTGAGTGATAGTCATTCTGGACTTAAAGCCGAACTTTTCCAGACGGACAGTCCGAGATGGACTGACTCGTGTGTGTGTATCATTTGGACTGTCAGTAAGGCCGATTTTTCAGCGACAGTCGATGATATGGACTACTCGAGTCGTGTGTGTAGTCCATCTGGACTGTCGCCTGGACTAGCAGATGGACTATCACTCCGACGGAATCGTCTGTGCATTTTTTTTGCTGGACGATCTTTTGCGCAAGATTTTAAGGCCCCTAAATATAGGATGGCTGGTTAAAATGAATACTTAGATCTGGCTGGGTGATATACATTTCAGTGGCGGTTGGACAGAGTGTAAACTCGGTTTGAGCAATCTGATTGGCTAAAAAGTTTGAAATGAACCAATCAGATTGTGATCCTGGTCACAAAGCATGAACATTGGGGGGGTCAAAGACTCAAGAGATTCTTCCTGTTATAAAGATTGCCCGTGGAATGGAAGCCTCAACCTAGCACCTACAATGCAGGCACGCTACCTTCCAAGCTAACCAGGCTAATTTTAGAAGATCTATTTTGATTTAAGTATTTATCTTGGAAATCAATTGTTACTGGGTAGATTTTACTTTGAAAGATAATGAATGCTAGGATAAAATATCCCGTTTTGAAAACATACATAAATTCTACAAGTATACCTATAGGTAAAGGTTGCCTCGGTGGCGTAGTGGTCAAGACGCACGCCTGGTAATCAGGAGGGCGTGGGTTCGATCCCAGCCGAGGTATGGAATTTTATCATTTATTTGAGAATTTGACCACATAATAATGGAGCTCTCGGGGTTAGGTGGTAGAGAACGCCTAAGGCGTTAACCTCGCCTAGTGGTTGCCTTCCACTCAAGAGTCTATTATTATTATTAAAGGTTTATGAAGTTGATAATTGAGGTGTGATCTGGAAATGGAAGCATATCATCATTTACACCCCCTTTTTTTCACACTGCAAGAAACAAATTTTATCGTGGCTTCGAGGCATATACAAATGAATTAGTGTGTTCACATTGTCTTGTCTAATTGTCCTGCCACGGAAGGCAGCAAAGCTTTTGTAGAAAAATACTGGAATGCTCGGGGGAATAATGGCCTAAGAGTCAATACCAGGAAGTATGTTGCTCCTGCATTTGTAAACAACATTGTCAACGCAGAGTAACTTTGACGAAGAAAAATTCGTGCAATGTGAACAGGCAGATAACGCGTCTATGATTTCGTTTTCTAACAAGGCATACTATTTGTGGGCGGCGCCGCCCCATTTCTCCTATGTGCCCCTCCTGTCACGCCCCCACTCAGGTGACCATTCGCCCCCAATAGAGTAGAAGTAGGCGTGGCTAAACTATTACCAATACTTCCAGTAGGCGTGGCTAGGCTATTACCAATAGAAGTAGGCGTGGGAAGAAGGTACGCTACGACCCTTAGGTCGATCTGAGTGGCGGGCACAGCTTGGACGCTGGCCCTTAGTACTATCGGTCGCAGCGACTGTTTCTTAGCCTTTAAATGCCCTTTAAGTCGAGGCTGACTCCTTAAAGACCGTGGTAACCTTTTGCGCGCCGCATTAGGGAGATAGTCTTTACGAACAGACATGAATGCTATCTTAAACATCTAGATAGCCGCTTGCGGTATAGGTTCCTTAGTGAGACCCTTTACGATATGTCACGGCGCGCCGCCCGGTTGAAGCTTGAAACAGCTTTTAAACGGGTCAGGACCCAGACTTAAACCATTATCCGAACTGGTGCGTATTGTACATCACCACCCATTTATTGGATCCCGGTGCGATGGGACCTTTCATAACCATTATCGATCCGGTGCGGATGACCTTCATAACCATTATCCGGACCGGGCGGCATGAAGATAACCATTATCGAATCGTTCGGATAAGATAACCATATCGGATTCGGTGCGGATGGCCTTCATAACCATTATCGGACT
>NW_007396432.1:0-4035 GCF_000475195.1 Diaphorina citri | reverse complement strand
GAAATACTGTCCTTCTTAGAGAACTCAGAAACTGGGGGGGTTACAAGTACGAAACACTGGTCCTAGTGTTAGACCAACAAGTAAGTTTGAAAAATCGGTTAGACTAACGAGTTGGCTCAAATGTGAGACAGGTTGGCGGTGACTTTACATATAGTGGGTCGGTCCTAGATTCATAAGTAAAATTGGTCGGTAGGATAATAAATCCCCGGAATTTTCTAGAATAATAATTAAAAGCGGGGAGGGGGAAAATGATTTATAACCTAATTAAAATAAAAAAATAGGTACGTAATATTAAAAACAGACTTTTTTTTTTTTTTTTTGATCATTTTTAAAATTAAAAATATTTACTTTTTTTTAGTTGTAAATTAAATAATAAAAATAAAAATCCATCTCAAAAAAAAAAGAAGAACATACTATAATATAAGTGAAACTTTTGTAAAAATTGGATTCATTTATTTTTTTACTTTACATGCTAATTTAAAATCATTTTTTATATGGAACTTACAACACACTGAAAAAGGGAAGATAAAGATGTCGCATGTTTTAATTGTTCCGAGATTGTGCCCTTTTTGTGGCAAAGCCTGGTCCCTGGAGTTTTACACCCCAAACTCGGGGTGAACGCCGTTTAAAAAAGGAAATTCCTATTCCAAACTAGTACCTTTGCCGACTAAAAGAGATAAGACAGGAGGAGAGACTAAAGCCCCCTACTTATTATAACTTAGTATACTATGTAAGTGGAAGCAACAAGAAAGAATAGTTTGGAATAAAGTCTTACCTCTTCTTCTTCTCTCTTCTCTCTTTCTTCTTTCTTCTTCTTCTTCTTTTTTTTTTTATAAAAGAAAACTTAAGTTAGTATATTTAACTTTCGGAGAAATAAACCTCAAAAAACTTTGTATGTTTATGTCCTTTTATTTATATTACGTCCAAGATGTATCTGCGCTTCTGAATTAAATAGGCTTTTTCTATTAGCGCATTATAATTAATTTATTTAAAAACGTAATTGTTTCTCTTAAACCCACACTCATTCCCATTACAAATTAGAGGTGTTTCCAAGTACAGTGGTGCTGTTTCTTCACATTTTTCTTCACAGCTTTTTTTTCATGGGATAGATAGAAAAAAAAAAAACAACACAACAACCTGGACTATTCTAAAAAAATTCGTAATCCGATCGGTCGAGTGATAGTCCTCCTGGACTGTCAAAGCCGACTTTTCCCAGGCGGACAGTCCAGATGGACTAATGGTCTAACTCGTGTGTGTATATTCCATCCTGGACCTGTCAAAGCCGACTTTTCCAGGCCGGACAGTCAAGATGGACCTATTGGACTACTCGTGTGTGTGATAGTACATCTGGATTGTCCGCCTGGGGACTAGTCCAGATGAACTATCACTCACCGACCGGAATCGTCTGTCATATTTTTTTATGCCCTGAAATCTCTACGACAGAGTTTTTAATTGGGGACGACTGGGATTTAAAAACCTCAATTAATCTAAATATAGATTTATGTTTTTATGTTTTATGGTAGAAGTTTCGTGATGAGAATGAAGGTAAGAAAAAAAGAAGCAGGAAATTCAGAAAGAAAAAAGAGTCAGTCAGGATTAAAGTCAGAAAGAAAATACTAAAGTGAAAAAAGCTCAACCTACCTTTTACTTGCGACAGGCTCCCCTAAAATTTGGTCCCTCATGAATGAATCGGACTTCAAAGGCGAACACGATTCTTTATCGCTTCCGGTAAACATTTCGGTTTTTACAGTCGAGTCTCGTTAGTGGGCAGTCGGAAAGTTGTGGGGTCCCCGACTAACTTTCCGACTGCTTTTTTGGCGGCTGGGGCAGACTTGATCTCTTGTCCCAACTAAGGACGGACAAGAGCAAAGAGCCTTGCCCAGCCGACCGAAAAAGGATAGAACGGAAGGAAAGAGAGAAAAGAAACGCCCTACTGTCCTAGCCCCTCGTTAGTTGTCAAGGGAGATAGTTTGAAGAAAGAAAAAAGATTCCATCTCTTAATCTTTTCATATGGAGGCGCGGTGCACTCGAGTGTCCCTCCAGTCTTTTTTCTGTGTTTCACCAAGCTCTAAGAAGGTATTATTTCACCCACTTAAGCAAGTGCTATCGATTGTTACGGATTTCAGTGCAGTCATACACTGCACTGAACTCCCGCACAACACAAGATGGGAGTTAAAAGTTTATAAAAAAAAAAAAAATTCTCCAAACTGTCTCCTTGACATTGGACGATAGCCAGAATAGCAGGGTTTTAGCTCCCTCTTTCCTTCTGTACTATCCTCTTCGTCGCGCAAGGCGCTCTTGCTTGTAATAGGTAGCTTAATTTTAGGCGGGCCCGCCCTTAGCTTTGGGCGCCGGATCCGCGAATGTTCGTTCTGCGTTGATGTTGATCCGATTGATCCGACCGAGTTTATTTTAACTTAGTTCGATTCTTCTCGTTTGCCTTCTTTACACCTTTTTGACTGTCGAAAAGGACCAGCTATGGTATTGGCGATTGCCCGTGGAATGGAAGCCTCAACCTAGCACCTACAATGCAGGCACGCTACCTTCCAAGCTAACCAGGCTAATTTTAGAAGATCTATTTTAATTTAAGTATTTATCTTGGAAATCAATTGTTACTGGGTAGATTTTACTTTGAAAGATAATGAATGCTAACTGGATAAAATATCCCGTTTTGAAAACATACATAAATTCTACAAGTATACCTATAGGTAAAGGTTGCCTCGGTGGCGTAGTGGTCAAGACGCTCGCCTGGTGAACAGGTGGGCGTGGGTTCGATCCCAGCCGAGGTATGGAATTTTATCCTCATTTATTTGAGAATTTGACCACATAATAATGGAGCTCTCGGGGTTAGGTGGTAGAGAACGCCTAAGGCGTTAACCTCGCCTAGTGGTTGCCTTCCACTCAAGAGTCTATTATTATTTAAGGTTTATGAAGTTGATAATTGAGGTGTGATCTGGAAAAGGAAGCGTATCATCATTTACACCCCCTTTTTTTCAGACTGCAAGAAACAAATTTTATCGTGGCCTCGAGGCATTTTAATATGTAAACAAGGTTTTTTTATTTACATATGGTTTAAACTATACCTATGAAATATATAAGACCTTGTTTAGACTGCGGGAGTAAAGGGACTTTTCAGTCTCATTCTGGCAGGATTCTGGCATTCTCATTCTTCTATTCTATTCTAAACAAATGAATTAGTCTAGTGTTCACAATTGTCTTGTCTAATTGTCCTGCCACGGAAGGCAGCAAAGCTATTGTAGAAAAATACTGGAATGCTCGGGGAATAATGGCCTAAGAGTCAATACCAGGAGGTATGTTGCTCCTGCATTTGTAAACAACATTGTCAACGCATAGTAACTTTGACGAAGAAAAATTCGTGCAATGTGAACAGGCAGATAACCTCTATGATTTCGTTTTCTAACAAGGCATACTGTTTGTGGGCGGCGCCGCCCCATTTCTCCTATGTGCTCCTCCTGTCACGCCCCCACTCAGGTGACCATTCGCCCCCAATAGAGTAGAAGTAGGCGTGGCTAAACTATTACCAATACTTCCAGTAGGCGTGGCTAGGCTATTACCAATAGAAGTAGGCGTGGTCAGGCTATTACCAATATTAGACCCAGGACTGGGCAAATTATTGACAAAGTTCGAAGTTGGCCCGCCGCGCGGCACTGTAGTAGCATTTCCCAGCGTCGAATTTCCTTGGATAGCGTTTCCGATTGATCTAAAATTTCCTATCGTATTAGCAACATTTCCTGAAGAGGGATTCGCCGTAGCATTTCCAATGGTGGCAGAATTTCCGATGTCATTTGTCAGCGACGCTGGCTGAGCAGGATTCCCGATCGCGTTCGACAGGGGCGGTGAGTTAGCTGGATTCCCAGCGATCGCATTGGAAGACCGTCCCGTGCTAGTCGGATTCCTCCCTGTGTAATTCATGGCAGCGTAATTCCCGCCCGGGTGAGCTGGATTCCGTTCGACCGTAGCTGAATTTCCTTTCGGATTGGTGCCACTCGTTGGATTTCTTTCGGGGCCTAAATC
>NW_007396431.1:0-960 GCF_000475195.1 Diaphorina citri | reverse complement strand
ACCTACACATTGTTTAGGATGCACAAACATAATAACTACGTATTGCAAACTCTAATCTTTTGAACTCTACTAATTATGTAGAAGAAATTGTTAAAGCCTTTTAAAGGTTTAATCTGTTTAATTTAAATTTAGACAGAACAGTTTGCGGTCGAAAAGAACAGTATCAGACTGTAACAGTACAAAAACCACTTCGGTGAAGCATACATTTATTCTGTTTCCTGCCTTATTAACCTTCGTATGACTTATGCTAGATTACCATGTGACTTGACTCACCTGTGTTAGCATCTACAGTGCTATTTGCTACACTTGGAGCAGCAGTTGATTCTTGTCCAACAGTAGCATCGGATCCAGTAGTAGCATCTGACACAGTAGTAGCATCTGACACAGTAGTAGCATCAGACCCAGTAGTAGCATCGGCTACAGTAGTGTCAGCATCTCTCCTGCCACGTCCAACCTTCTTCACCTTCAGATTATTGTAATAAGTCAACTGCTCGCACATGGAGTTGTGAAGTCCCAGAAGTCCTTTCAGGTTGTTTTCATCCTGAAGAAAATCGAACAGCTTCACGTCCCTTGGAACATCAGCGAATTGGTGTTTGAGATTTTGAAGGAAAATATCTTCATCACAATTCACCAACAGCAGAGATTGTACAAGGGCAACGGTAAGGATGAGGAGTTTCATTTTGAACTCTAATATCAACTAGTAACACTACACGAATGTGATTGACAACTGGGAGTAAAGTGACTGAAAGTTGTGGATGTCTTCTGTTATCAGAGTTCTGACATGGAATAATCAGTGATGCTCATCTCTTGATTAGAACTCTAATATGACTAATTATTGTGTAATAGCCATTTTGTTTTACAAGAAGGTGGATGTGTTGTCAATGTTTTTCCTTCTGGAAACTTAGTGTATTACCAGCATGACGTGGAAAATCGAGCTAATAAAAACATTTCAGCTCGAAA
>NW_007396430.1:0-960 GCF_000475195.1 Diaphorina citri | reverse complement strand
TGTGTAGTATAATGACCTAATAACGTTCTGGGGCGTAAAATTAAAGTACTTTTTTCTACGCTCAAAGGAAAAAAAAAAGATGAGCATAACGCAGGAAGATGGGAAGGAATGTGAGGGAGGAGAATATGGGAAGAGAGGGGAAGTGATCTAGTGGAGGGGGAAAGGAGAATACGGAGGGAGGAGAAGTGAAAGAAGGAGGGGGAAGAGATATGTGGAGTAAAAGTACATGAACATACATAATATATTATAGAATTGTAGACGAAAATAGTAAAGAGAAAACAGAAAGCGGAGGGAAAAATAAGAGGAGAGGGAAAAGATACACTAAGAATAGATGAAGTAGAGAAAAGAAAGGGAGGAGAAGAATGAGATAAATGAGAATAGTGTGTTAGTAGATATGTATGTATAGGTATGTATGTAGAAAGAGACACTAAGAATAGATGAAGTAGAGAAAAGAAAGGGAGGAGAAGAATGAGATAAATGAGAATAGTGTGTTAGTAGATATGTATAGGTATGTATGTACATAACACATATTATATCTACTTTTGTTGTACTATAAGCTATATAACACTCACTGAACCTGTGACATACCTTTAGCATAACACAATTTACACAAATAACAAAATGTACAAAGTAAATTTATCTGCAGATAATTATTTCATTAACTATATAACACTCACTGAACCTGTGACATACCTTTAGCATAACACAATTTACACAAATAACAAAATGTACAATGTAAATTTATCTGCAGATAATTATTTCATTAATCTAAAATCCCTCTCCCTTCCTTTCGTCATTACGCCTCTCCAAAGTCTCTCCTTCTGTCTTTTCCCTCCTCCCAACTCTCTCCCTCCAACACTTCTACCCCGCAAAAATTTCCCTTTCTGTCTGTTCTTCCCTTCTCTTTCTCTCCGTTTCATCATTTCTCCCTCCCAACAACTCTTTCTCTTCTGTCTTTTT
>NW_007396429.1:0-960 GCF_000475195.1 Diaphorina citri | reverse complement strand
CTTGGTGTTGACTTCGGACCGAATCGAATAGTGGACGATAATGATGATGGCTGACCGCAACCACAACTTTGTGTTCCTTCTATTTACTTATTATGTTTAGTTCCTAGTTTTCATCTTCGATGCCTCAAGACGAACACTGTGTCCAGATGTGTGACTCAACCTGCTTGTGAAATGTGTACATTCGGTGTGACTTCAATCGATGTGACCGGTATCTATACTATATACCTATCCAAGCGTGACTTCAATCGACTAAGGCCAGTCATTCACTGCTATGAGGTACACCTGATCATTTATACCTGACACCTGAGGAGCACACACGGAAGATAGGATAGGACAAAGCCCGCCGTTCCGAGAACGAACCTTGTCTGTTTAGGCTTTTCTTTCGCATACGATTTGTGATAGTCATTAGTCCCTAAGGCTAAACACACAGTGAAAAGCACTAAAGGGAAGATAGGATAGGACAAAGCCCGCCGTTCCGAGAACGAACCTTGTCTGTTTAGGCTTTTCTTTCGCATACGATTTGTGATAGTCATCAGTCCCTAAGACTAAACACACAGTGAAAAGCAGTAAAGCAGTGGTTCTCAAACTGTGCTCCGCGGAGCACTGGTGCTCCGCGAAGAGCTTCCAGGTACCCTGCATAGTTTCATTTTTCTTACCGCATTTAAAAAGAAAAATCGGACGAATATGTTTAGTCAAATGGGAAGTATTGGAACAAGCCGTACGGACCGTACGCTAATGAACATTTCCGAATCATTCCGAATTATTTTTAAAAATTCCTAAAGGGTTCGGGGGGGGGTGCTCCGTAGAGTTTACACCAGTTGCTTGGTGCTCCGCGGCCAAAAAAAGTTTGAGAACCACTACACTAAAGCATAGAGCAGCGAGCAGGTAGAGGGAAGTGACGACATCAAACCACATAGAGCTGAGAGCAAAAAGCTGTTTGTTCTCAGCTCCACTCTGTTT
>NW_007396428.1:0-960 GCF_000475195.1 Diaphorina citri | reverse complement strand
TTAAGTCCAGAATCCACTTCATGTTGTTTTACAATCACTCACCTATAAATAATAATTTGACCGGTGGGTGCTAATATTATTTTGCCCCACGTTCAAAGTACTATCTATCAATGCAGCACAGGAATTTAGCCAAACATGGAAAATGTATTACATATTATATTTCTTATGTAATATATTTCTACCAAACAAAATCTGAAAGGTACCAACCTATAATTTTAGTGCGATATTTATTTAGTCTTGTCACCAAGTCTTTTTTGATCCTCTTTCACCCAGCTCCTCAATTGCCCTCAAGAGACTAAGTGCACCCCGAATTGATTTATCTCCAATTATTGGCAACCCGTGTAGGCACAGCATTGTAAGGAACTGGTGAATCTACTGAATCAAAAAAGCTGGATTAGGGCAAGGACAACCTGTTAGAATATTTAGAACCATTGTTAAACGATTTGAACGCGCAGGAATCAGGATATAAAGTGGATTGGATTATGTGACCAAATCGGTCCAGTAAAAAAGGGATAGGTAATTATGATTTCCTCAAATGAGTATTTGTTTTGAATTGAACACTTTTGAAAACGAAATAATTGTTATTGTTGAACAAGTTCCACTCGTGAAACTGTTATTTAAAATTCAATTCAATGGAAAAGCAAACCTGCACAAATTTTATGCAAGTTGCTAATTCTGAACGTGGAAATATTTCGTCCCATATTAAAGGCCTTGTTGGTGCTCTCAGGGTTGTTCTGGGGTTACTGGTGTGTTTTAAAAATATACAGAATGAAACTTTTCATAACGTAATTACGGGGAAAGTTATAGGAAATCCATTGGAAATTTGTACATTACCAACTAATTTGCACTTGTTTCTATGATACATATTCATGACTTTTTAGGTAGGTAGGTAATTATTTAGTATTAGGTAAATATTTAAATCTTACTTATGTCTTATATTATAAAAACTCTGTAAATAGA
>NW_007396427.1:0-960 GCF_000475195.1 Diaphorina citri | reverse complement strand
TAATAAAATAAATAATAATAAATGAATAATATTGGATTCCATTGGGGATGGTAGACTGAATAGGTAGATAGCTATTGGTGGGTAAATACAATAACTATTTTGGAGAGATTAAAAACACTGAGGGCATTTAATTATTCCATAGCATTATTAATTTAATATTAAACTCCGATATTAAATGTTTGCATGGTTTTGTCACTATTACCTACATATATTGTTTTTTCCTGTTCTCGTAATAAATTGATAATTTATTTATGTTTAGAGGGTTTAAAATAGCGAGAGAAAACTTCTGTGCAGTTCGGTCAAGTTCAACTATTCGACTCACTTTATTAATTCCAAAACTGATTGACCACAAGATCAGGAACCCATAGCTGGCGAGTTAGCCACTATTAAACATCCCCCCTCAAAAGCTTGGAGAATACCGGTCTGGAGCACGTAATGGTCTGCCTTGTGCGAGGAAGATTCAGCTCCTGAAAGGAAGATTTGTGTATCCAGGAATATATTCAACTCGTCACTTACCTGAAACACAGAAGGGATAGAATGAAAATTAACCTTCATTCATAACAAATCAATTTTATTTGGAGAAAGAGATGGTGTGGGGATCAATGAAAGTTTGGGGGCAAAACACAAATACATAACAAAAAAGTTCCCAAGTTGTAACAAAACAGAGGTAATGGAAAGAAAAAAAAAACGTATCAGGTACTCTGAAGGTCTGAACAGACTCTTATTCCTCTTCCTCTCTCTCTCCCTCTCCCTCTCTCTCTCTTTTCTCTCTCTCTCTCTTTTCTCTCCCTCTCTCTCCCCCCCTCTCTCTCTCTTTTCTCTCTCCCTCTCTCTCTCCCTCTCTCTCTTTTCTCTCTCTCCCTCTCTCTCTCTCTCTCTCTCTCTCGTCCTTTTTGTTAGCTCTTAAAATAATAAAACTTCTACTTTTGTCTCTCCCACTTTCTCCTCTCTCTCTCTTCC
>NW_007396426.1:0-960 GCF_000475195.1 Diaphorina citri | reverse complement strand
GTCCCCTTGCAGAACTGGGTCAACTGAGGGACTATTGACTGAATGAGGTAAAGAGACAAACCGTTTCATCATAGAGGGCTTAGACTTGGCTCACATTAGAAGCGATTTTTAGTAGGGCTTAGCTGCCTGCAAAACCAAACCTACACTGAGAAAAAATTAGTCATAGGGTGCCACAAGTTAGGGTGGGAGAACTATATTATTGGGTTATTTCCCTTGTTTGGGTTGTTGGGAGGCTATATTAGAGTGTCGAGCTTACCGAAATAGAGTTCCATATTAGAGTTCTGGAACCCAGGCTTTTTCAATCTTCTCAATGGACTACTCAGTTGAAGTCACATCCTAAAGCATGTAACTCACTCAACTTCCCATAGGTAGGTATAGCGAGTTAAGGTCTCACTTACTGACTTAATCATCCACTGAAAAGTTAGTGAGTTATCCACTAAGAAAAATATTAAGTGAGTTGTTCTTTTTTTTAAATTCTCTGACACATTCCCTCCACAAAGGAGGAGCAATAAATTTTGATACACCCTGTATAGTTCAACGAGTTTGTAGTTAGCGGAGATGCGAAACTCTTGGCAAAACTGTGGAGGTACTTCATATACTTGGATGAATACTGATGGAAAATTCTCAATGAAATGAGTAGGTAAATAGGGAGCTACTTGCTACACTATGAAACACATTTTGATAAATAGAAATACTCAAATACTCGCACATAAAAACTCACAGAGACTTTCATGGTGCGAAAAGACATTTAGTCAGACCTAAAATATCCCTCAAAGGTCTACCTGGAAGAATATGATGGTGTGCCATATTTTAGTCCAGGCAGGTATTCCTCTGACAACTTTTCCTCCGTGTAAACGCAGGGGAAGAAAGAAAAACTTCGATGAAATCTTTTCTGAGCCATCCTGTATATTCAGAATAACGTCATAGAAAGCGCAGCAGCTATAATAATAATTTCCAGCG
>NW_007396425.1:0-960 GCF_000475195.1 Diaphorina citri | reverse complement strand
CATAACACCCACAACTATAAAACCATTCGAAGTTATTCATGCCGACACTATTTCCCTAGAAAAAACCAAATTTCTTACACTGATTGACCCATTCTCCAAGTTTGCCCAAGCTTACATGCTTAGATCGGCGCAAGCCTCGGAAATTGTAGATAAACTGTTAGAAAGTTTTTCTCATCATGGTATCCCAAGCATGATAGTCTCAGATAATGGGTGCGAATTTAAAAACTCAACAGTGAGGGAATTTCTCTCTCTCCACAAGATCAATGTTCACTTTACTTATTTCTTACACTGATTGACCCATTCTCCAAGTTTGCCCAAGCTTACATGCTTAGATCGGCGCAAGCCTCGGAAATTGTAGATAAACTGCTAGAAAGTTTTTCTCATCATGGTATTCCAAACATGGTAGTCTCAGATAATGGGTGCGAATTTAAAAACTCAACAGTGAGGGAATTTCTCTCTCTCTCCACAAGATCAATATTCACTTTACTGCCTCTCAACATCCGGAATCAAACGGTGTCATAGAACGATTCCATTCTACGTTGATTGAACATATTCGGCTATTGAATAATCGCGATGAGTTCAAAAGGGATTCTTTAACTACCAAGGTAAAGTATGCACTTATTGCATACAACCACACCACTCATTCCGTTACAAAACATAAACCCATTGAAGTTATAACAGGGCACCTCGAACAACCCGACCTATCAGACACTAATTTGGAAGAGTTTATCACATCTAACTACATGTCACAGCACAGGGATAGAATCACATTCTTATACCAGGGAATTAATCAAACAATTTCCCAAAATAAGGAAAAGGTTATTATTAAAAGAAATGAAGGTAGGGAAACACTCCCAAATATCCTGGAAGAAGTTTGGGTAAAGGTGAGCAATCATTCCATGTCACGGTTTCTAGACTGTGGAATGCACTCCCTGTCTCTGCCAGAAACTCCACTACATT
>NW_007396424.1:0-960 GCF_000475195.1 Diaphorina citri | reverse complement strand
GTTAGGGTAAAAGAACACTCAAATAAGCATCATTCAATAGGATAAGGGAAGTCGTGTGATGTTCACACCAGATTTTTTCTTTCCATTTCAGGATTTGAGGAAAATGTTCAATTCGCGCTTGATGAAAAGGAAATGGAAGAAACTGAAGTGAGAGTAGATGAAGATGAAACTTAAGTAGGAAGAGAAGAAGAAGAGGAGGAAGAAAAAGAAGAAGACTATATTCATTTCTACGTTCGCTGAATAATGGGGTATGATTAATAATTGTCTACGTCGTGAAACAATAGAAGGAAAATACCTAGCGTAGGTACGTACCAGACACAATATACCTACTTAGTTCTTACATTTCCGAGTTCCATGATACCTAGTTAGGTAGCTCAGATAATTCCGAGACATTGAGATATTGTTAATTGCAGCGCTGCATAATTAGTTAGCTCTGGGATCTTCAGTACCGCTGGTCAAACGTAGGTTTTGATGGAGGGAACTGTAACTGCTGATTTCTTATCGTTCCGAAAGCGAAGAGAGAAGTTAGGAGAAAGCCAGCCTCTCCTAGAACGAACCTCATCTGTTTAGGACAAAATTAGGACGACTTGGGCCTGTACAGTCACCATCCAAGTTCGTGCCACACTCAACGTTTCTTCAGTGATCTACTTCAAACTTGTGTTTTGAAAAGTCGCAAACAACCCTCTCGACATCTAGTCTGAATTATCTGTAGCCCGAAGCAGATACATACGACTTCAACGAATACCCATATCGAGAAACGGGTAGGTAGGTATGTCCAAAACTTTTTCTTTTGATCTGATAATGCACACTTTTGCTGATAAAGCTCATCAAATGAAACCCTTCCCTCCTACACCCCATGTTTTTATGTCTGTCCTTCAAATGCTCGTTTAGCCCGAAGGGTTATTTTGATGAAACTCGCTGGTAATCTGATTAGATTTCTAATTAATAAATTAACCCTGG
>NW_007396423.1:0-960 GCF_000475195.1 Diaphorina citri | reverse complement strand
GGGCCGAACATCGAGAAATGTAGGTACGGTTCGGCCGGTATTCAGGACTTTAGTTTTGAAAAAGCTCAAAAAAGTTCAATCTTCTCAGGACTTTATTTTTCGGTCCAAGTCATTCAAATTTTGCAGAGAAGTTCTTTATAAAATGTAGATCAAAAGTCTCCTTGGGCCGAACCTCGAGAAATGTATGGTTCGGCAGTTATTCAGGACTTTAGTTTTGAAAAAGTTCGAAAAAGTTCACTCTTCTTTGGACTTTGGTTTTCGGCCCAAGTCTCTCAAACTTAGCAGAGAGGTTCTTTATAAAATGTAGATCAAAAGTCTCCTTGGGCACAACCTCCAGAAATGTACGGTTCGTCTGCTATTCAGCCTCTCATTTGCGCTCTTCAAGGCTCAAGTAAGAAAAGCTCAAAAGAATTCAAGCTCCTCAAGACTTGAGTTTTTTGCCAAAGTTACTCAAATTTGGCTGAAAGGTACAATTCAATTTTCAGATCAAATTTGTTCGGGTCTGAGGCTCTACAAATGTACATCGCGTTATTCAGGGCAAAAGTTTTGAAAAAGCTTAAATAAGTTCACTTTTCTCAGGACTTTAGTTTTCGGCAAAAATCACTGAAAAAGTGTTTTTGTGACGTCACCGATTCCTATTAACCCATTGCAGGTGTCAAAGACCCGCGAATACCTGGCCAGTATTAGCAGCGCTGACTACACACTGAGCATCAAGAAAGAGATCTCCCTATTCTGGGATGACGTCACAAGCAAGACTATTGAATTCTCAGCCTGTGGATTTATCACCCTCAACTCGAAATTTGTGGCAACGGTAAGAATTGTTGGGTGGAAGAGCTCTTTAAACAGAACTTCCTATTTTATACTCAATTTTAGCAACCTCAGTGGTGTAGTGGTTAGCACGGTGGACTTTGAATCTGGAGGTTGGTGGTTCAAGTCAAGTCATAAAATTTAGCGTTGTGT
>NW_007396422.1:0-960 GCF_000475195.1 Diaphorina citri | reverse complement strand
TTTTCTTATTCAACTGAGAAAGAACTATGCAATAAATCTCTTCCCTTTATTCTCCTTGGTGGAAAGTGAGGTCAAAAGGGAAGGAAAGAAAGGTTGAAAAGGGAAGAAATAGGAAATTTGATGGGTAGGATGAGAGAAAGAAGAAAAAGGGATGTGGAGAGAAAGAGAGTTACGAAGAAGGGAAGAAGAGAAAGAAGGTGGAGAGAGGAAGGGAAGGAGCTAGAGAGAAAGGAAGATAAAGAGGTGAGGACAGAGAGGTTTAAAGAGGTCAGTCGGTATGTAAAGAGTTGAGGTAAAATAAGGAAAGATGAAGAAGAGATTTAAGAAGGAACGGAGATAAAGAGGAGGTTTAGGGAGGAGATGGCAGGAGAAGAAGGAAGGAAGTGAAGAAGGAAGAGGTGGAGAAGGAAGAGAAAGAGGTGGAGCAGAAGTAACCAAGTGTAAATGAAGCCATATTTCCCAAGATTAGCCAAGTGTTAAACCGGCAAAGAGTAACCAAGTGTAAATGAAGCCATATTTCCCAAGATTAGCCAAGTGTTAAACCGGCAAAGCGGTATATCATTTGACTATTTGTGTAGAATTGTCAACCATAGAAGGAGAGGATGCAGAAGAAGGAGAAGCAAAAGAAGGAGAACCCGGTTATGCAGTTTGGAGAGAAGTAAGAGGAGGAGAAAGAAGAAGAGGAAGGAGAAGAAAAAGAAGAAGAGGAAGAAGAAGCAAAAGTAAAAGGACAAGAAGGAGTATGACAGGAAGAGTATGACGAGTGGAGAGAAGGAAGAGGAGGTGAAAGAAGAAGAATCAGAAGAGGAATGAGGAAGAGAAGGAGGAGGAGGAGAAGAATAAGAAGAAGAATGAAGAGGGGGAGAAAGAAGAAGAAGAAGGAATAAAGAAGAAGAAAATGGAGGGGAATAATAATAAAAGAGTGGAGGAGGAGAAGAAGATGCAAACTTCCCCATACTA
>NW_007396421.1:0-960 GCF_000475195.1 Diaphorina citri | reverse complement strand
TTATGGCACATTTTACAATAATATGTTCGTCAAAGAAAACAAATGAGTACGAAGAAAAGCAAAGAAACAAGAGTACAAGTAGGAAAATGTTAAAAAATAATGATGAAAACATACCTACCTACTATTATTATCATCTATGTTTTATGTTAACGCTTTGCTGTTTTCCCCTCTGTTTTGTTTTTTTGAATGCGCGGCTTTTGAAGCAGATTTCAGAGATATATCAAATTCTTGAAAACATATTAAAAAAAAATCTCGATTATACGTTTCGAGATGTAGGGATTTTTTCCTATTCTATTATGTTATAAATTTTACGTACGTTTTATTCATAAATAAATTCGTTTTTAATATTATACCGGGTTAATAACTACCACAAAAGGCCATCGAAAATGACAAATACTAGGTATTTTGAGATTTTAGAGATAAATGAATTTCTTTAGTGGAGGTACTAATCAGGTACCTACATAGTTTTGAGAAAAATATAATTAATTTTCCATCAGATCACGGCCCATTTAAAGAGGCGAATTTCAGGTTATTCCTTTCCTTCTGGTCCACCCTTTAATTTCCATTTATGCAAGCCTTGAGGAAGTTCCATTCTCGTCATTTTTGAGAGAACTGTGTCTTGGGACCACCCTGTATGCTTCTTTTGAATAATATTTCATTTTATAAATTCTGGAGCGATGAAAAGCATTCTTGAATTCAATGCTTCAATGATATTTCCTGCCCCTCTTTCTTCGTACATCTCATAAATCGTACTTTGAATGGGATGTGGGCATTATATCTCGATTTTATTGGGCATTAGGAAAGATTAGTGGATAAGAAGAAGGCTAGGCATAATTTGACTCTTCTTTGTCCAAAAGCTTAGCAAATATCCATCTGAATGCATGGAAATCTGAACTTTGTATTACGAGTAGCCTCCTAAGGATGATTTACCCTGTACCTAACCTAACCTAACCTAGTATA
>NW_007396420.1:0-960 GCF_000475195.1 Diaphorina citri | reverse complement strand
CCTTGTGCAAAGAATTTTGGCAAAAGGCAAATAACTTTGTTCTGAAAGTACGTAACAAAGATACGTCAGTCATTTTGCATGTTCAAGAGAAACGTAAAGGAATGCTGAAAATCAACCTCGAAGGTCCCTTGTTCAGTGCCCGCCATTGTCGAAATTTTCTCCCGTTAGGGTTCGGCCCCCCTCAGTGTTGCCTTGATTGAAACACCTAACCTATACCTGCACCTCTAAGCTCCTACATACCTATATGTAAATATAAGTGAACTTACCTATGTCCATGAAAAAAGAGTCTAATAATTATGATTATGTAGGTAATACCTGCTCGTTTTTCATACTTTCCATTTCCATTTTATTCATTTTTTCCCTTCCAAAAGGTAAACAAGCGGGGCCCGTCCCTCCGGGAATTTTTCGATCTTGGTTAAAGAAAATCAGTATTTATGTACCTACTTATTTTTTTAATAATCAGTTTATTATTATTCTTGATTTGATTTTATGATTTTACTTTCATGTAATGATTTAAATCAAGACTAGAGCCCGTTCTCCCTTTATTCCCAATATGAGGTTTATTCACATCCACATTTATTGGCCTTCCTCGGCGTAGCTTAACATAGGTAACGCTAAAACCGGTCTTAAATGATCGACTGAAGTGTTATCAATTTATTGGCTTTGCTCGGCGTAGCTTAACATAGGTGACGCTAAAACCGGTCTTAAATGATCGACTGAAGTGTTATCTGAATGACCTTGCTCAGCGTAGCTTAACATAGGTAACGCTAAAACCGGTCTTAAATGATCGACTGAAGTGTTATCTAAAACTTTCTCGCTTTGAGTCCATAGGTCGTCGCGACAAATTTCGAGATCAGAGCTCATTTGTGTGAGAAAATGCGAAAAAAAATCCCCCAAAAACCGGTTTTTTTGGTTTTTTGGCTTTATGGTTTTCTGGACAAAATTTGCACCACCATTTTC
>NW_007396419.1:0-960 GCF_000475195.1 Diaphorina citri | reverse complement strand
GGTATGCAATGTGCATACTAATCAAAAGCCCAAGAACATTGGCAGGCCCGGGCACGAACACACTTTCGAAAGGTTTAAAGAAGAGACGAACATTTTTACTTTCTATTACTCCAGTTAAGTATATAGCTTATAGCGAAGCTAGACTAGTAATGAGAAAGTATTGCAATCGGTCCAAGTATTTTGATTTCAAGGGATTCACATTATGAAGTTATGAAATCTGAATGAATTAATGAACCTTCCTATTTCAAAACAAGCCATGGACGAATTATATAATTATCAATCTCACCTTCACTGGAGAAGTAAAGCCTACACCATTTTGAATCATTTCTCAGAAGTTACATTGTTGACACAGAAGATGTTGACTTCCTTCATTCATTCTGTTAGCATAATTATTCTGCACAACTTTTAGCATGCTTATTTGCAGCAAAATTCTCAATGGAAGTGTGCGTGGGAATTGAATGAATGAGATGACAATCTTACGACAGTCAAGATGACTTCAATGACCTGCGTGGTAACTTTGATGACACAATTATTTCCAGGGAAATACTTGGTACTAATTATGGTTTGGTTTATAGGGGCCTTGAACCTTGAACTATTTTTCAAGACTTGATGAAGTCAATGTGAAAAAAAAAAGTTGTATTTTTCTGCCCCTAAAAACGACATTGAAAACTTTACGTAGCGTAGCGTAGGTAGGATGGAAAACGGTCTTCAATTATTGTAGGACTAGAAAAGAAATAACCTGATTACAACTGCTGACAACATTTGCAATTTGCTTTTAAAAATTGCTGACATTGAAATTGAAAGCATAAACACCAAGGACGACACTGCCTTTGTGATCAGCGATCACAGCAATTATGCTATCAAACGTAATACCTACATAGGTAGATTGAAAAAATTCCATGTAAATGCTAATTCGATCAGTGATATTTACAGATACCTGCATGAACTTCTGCCTCTTTT
>NW_007396418.1:0-961 GCF_000475195.1 Diaphorina citri | reverse complement strand
AGAAATGATAATGATCCTTAGGTTGTGTTGGAATTTTGTAGCAGGGGAGTAGATACGAGATGTTTTGGGAGATTTTGACTGCAGTTTGACCCAATGACCATCTATCATCATCATTAATTTTATTTTTTGGTGAAACTCTCTCAGCTTCACCCCTCCACATTTTTTCTGCATATTACAGCAGTACCAAATTTTCTGTTGATAGCCTTTTGATTTTGCCCAATTTTACAATCAAAAGAATTTTGATTAGCTTTTGATAGTAATAATTAATTAATTAAATGGTTATGGGTGGATTTCCACAATATTTTTTCAGTATTTAGGCCTGTTGAGCTAACAGCCTGTTAAGAAGTTCCATTTGATTTGTATAGGTTTAACAGAAAAAGAAAGTTTGTGAAACCAACCCCATGACTTTTAGCAGAGGATAATAATTGAAATGTCTACGACTCATCAAGGCAATCGATTACTTATACAATCCTCTGGCACTATTCTTCCCCGTCTTTCTCCCCTAGATTGACTTGAATATTAGATTTCACGTCATGCTGCGAAGTAATAAACACAACTTTACATAATTATATTATCCCATTATAGTTCACCTGTAAACTAAACTGTAATTTGAATATAAACTGTTCTAATACTAACAAGAAACAAAAAATATTGAAATGTATAGGTTTAGGTAATGGGTATGCTTTTGTAGATGACATCAATTAATTTCTAGGAAAATGTATCATCAAGGTGTAGAAGGTTGATGTCTATTTGTTTATCCAAATCTATCCACTCTAAACAAGGTATAGTATCGCCTTGACTTAGATATTGATATCAATTTATCAATGGATTTCGTTCTCAAAAGACAGCAGGTGATTCACCTGTAGGACTATAATAACTTCACTGAGAGATATAGAAAGTTGATCCATTGCCTATAAGTAATATCTATCGTGACATCGCGTTTCAACTGCAATATGTACAA
>NW_007396417.1:0-961 GCF_000475195.1 Diaphorina citri | reverse complement strand
TATAGTAACCGTAAGTATTAAGTTCTATTTCCCCCGATTAAAAAAGGCCCTAGCCAACGGTAATAACTTTGGTTGAGGAGCTGGTTAAAATTCCAGTGAAAAGGGAGGAGTAAAAGTCCGAGACCTTAGGAGTTCCTAAACTTTATACATTGCTTTACTCGTTATAGGATAAGGAGAGTAAAAAGTGTCCAGTCAAAAGATAATTTAATGTCATTTCCGCAGGCTAAAGTCTCCAATATTTAGCCAGCCTAGTTAGCTTAGTTGGTAGTACGTCTGCCTTGTAAGCGCTAGGCCGTGGGTTCGATTCCCGCCCGGGGGGGACTTTATCCTGATGGGATAATGTTCGTTCTCAGAACGGCTGGCTTTCTCCTATCCTGTCTTCCTTCTCTCTTCGATTTCGGGAAGATAAGACCATAGCAGTTACAGTTCCCTCTGTCAAACCTCTTTAAAAAAAAGTCTCTAAAGACCGCTTTATTGGTCGATCCGTGGTCCGGTTTGTATCACAATAGGGTTGTATACTGGAGGTCCCATGTTCGTGGTTAGAATTCAGAGTGCACCCTTTTTGGGAGCCAATTTTCCAATTACCTGAACTGGGAATCAAACCATGAACCTCCACACAGCAAGTCTTGTGTGAAACCCACTTGGTATTAGAAAATTAGTTACTTAAGCAACAATAAATTATAATATTTAGGCATGCCATGTTTTTTTTTTTTTTTTTTTTTTTTCCTTTCGGAAACTGAAACGAATTTCCCTCTTCAAAAAGTCGGACATTTAGTCGCGCCATCTTGGATTTCCAATGGTTTGGGTGCTACAACGCCAAAAGAGAGGAAATCGTCTGGGTTTCTGAAAGGAAAAATAGGACTTTAATTGACGTTTTCTTCCTGCCAGAATGATCGAGAACCGCGCGAGATCTGTGGCGGTTTCAGCGATGTACCCTGGGGGACTCACATCAATAGCAAAG
>NW_007396416.1:0-961 GCF_000475195.1 Diaphorina citri | reverse complement strand
TGACACTAAAAACTGACCATCGAAATTTTGACCCGATTACATTACTTTCCTTCCTATAGGATAAGGAAAGTAAAAAAATAGAAGAGAGATGCAAATTTCAGTTGGATAAGAGCAGACCTAAATATTCTTCTTCTCCTCCTCTTCATTCTTCTCTCTTCCTCCGCCTCCTCCTTCCCCTTCTTCTTCTCCTCCTCCTCCTCCCCTTCTTCGTTTTCTCTCTTCTCTCTCCTCTCTTTTCCCTTAGGTCTCATTCTTTTTATTTCTCTCCTTCTTCGTTTTTTTTTAACAGAGAGAGAGAGAGAGAGGAGAGAGAGGGGGAGAGAGAGAAAGAGAGAGGGGGGAGAGGGAGGGAGAGAGGGGGGAGAGAGAGGAGAGAGAGGGAGAGAGGAAAGGATTGGATTATTGTGTTTCGGGAATTTGAAATTTCCTAAGAGGTTAATGGAGGCTCTCTCTCTCTCTTCCTCCTCCCTTCTATCTCTCTCGCTCTCACACTCACATTAGTCACAAGATAAAAGCGTAACACTTTTTGCATGTTAGCTCAGGCCTGTACAACCTGGCTGGCAAGAGTGCCCGATAAACGAAACGCAGGGAACACTATTTCAACTTCCGCTATTTTGGTCCAAAGCTCAAAAGGAGTTAGCGGTTCTCAGGAGTTTACCTTTAGCGCTTTAGCCAAAGGTAGCTCAAACTTTACACGGAGAACAGGGAACACAGTGGACAGTTTAACACGAGGAATAACACCCATATATGTTTTAAATAATACACAACTAATATCCACACAGCAACGGCGACCCAAGTTTAACCACTCCTTTCCGAGTTTACGGAAAACTGACAGAGCACGAAACAGGGAACAAAGTGGACAGTTTAACACGAGGAATAATACCTTACCTTACCTTACCAATTGGCACTACAGCCCGGGGTGGGCCTTGGCCTCCTCAACAATTCGCCTCCACTCGCTTCG
>NW_007396415.1:0-961 GCF_000475195.1 Diaphorina citri | reverse complement strand
CTCCTCTTTCTTCTTCTCCTACTTCTTTTTCTTCTACTTTTCCCGTTTCCCCTCCTCCTTCTTCTTCTTTTTCTCCTTTTCCTCCTCCTCCTTCTTCTTCTTCTCCTTTTCCTCCTCCTCCTTCTTCTTCTTCTCCTTTTCCTCCTCCTCTTCCTTCTTCTTCTCCTTTTCCTCCTCCTCTTCCTTCTTCTTCTCCTTTTCCTCCTCCTCTTCCTTCTTCTTCTCCTTTTCCTCCTCCTCTTCCTTCTTCTTCTTCTCCTTTTCCTCCTCCTCTTCCTTCTTCTTCTCCTTTTCCTCCTCCTCCTTCTTCTTCTTCTCCTTTTCCTCCTCCTCTTTCTTCTTCTCCTACTTCTTTTTCTTCTACTTTTCCCGTTTCCCCTCCTCCTTCTTCTTCTTTTTCTCCTTCTTCCTCTTTTTTTCTCTTTCTTCATTTCTCCCCTACTGATGTCTGAATGCAGAAACCAAACATCCCAGACAGAAAAATGCTGTTCTATTATTTTCTTCTCTTATCTCTTGTACTACCTTTTTTTTTCCTTTGCTTCTTTCTCCTCCTCCTCTTCCTCCCTCTCCCTATAGGTACTCTCTCTCTCTCTGTGTGTCTCTCTTCCTCTTTCTCCTCTCTTTTCATCTATCCCTACGTCAAACTTCGTTGTCTATTCTCTCTTCTTCCTCTTCTGCTCTTTTTTGTTCTTCTTCTGCTCCTCTTCCATAACAAGTCTTTTGCTCCTTTTCCTCTTTCCTCTCCTGCTCTTCCTATTCCACCTCTTCCTCTCACTTTTCCTCCCCTCCTTCTCTTCCTCTTTTCCTTCTTCTTCTTCTCCTCCTTCTACTTCTTCTTGTTCCTGTTCTTCTTCTTCTTCTTCTTGTTCTTCTTCTTCTTCTTCTTCTTCTCCATTCTCCTCGTCCTCCTTTTCCACTTAGGTACCTTGATATTCTCCTTCTTCCTCTCCTCCTTCTTCTT
>NW_007396414.1:0-961 GCF_000475195.1 Diaphorina citri | reverse complement strand
ATGTCGTTGACACTTTTATCCTGAGAAGCCCCGTCAGCAATATGTCGTTGACGCTTTTATCCTGAGAGGCCCCGTCAGTGATATGTCGTTGAAGCTTTTATCCTGAGGGCCCCGTCAACGATACATCGCTGACATCGCGGGCCTGTGGTTATACACCACCATTTCATGCTGGGCAGTCAATGTGTTAATGTAGGTAGGTACTAGGTAGGTACATAATTATGTAGGCGATTATCTTCTACGATCTATTTCCGATCACTCTCCTCTTTATCCTTATAGAACACGGCACTCTGCGAAATTGCGAATCTCAATCCTTTAGAGTAGTAGAATTGTAAAGTCTGTACTCTTGTGCTCAATGGTAGTCCTGCGCGCGTGCTTTGTGAGCGCTAGGTCGCATATTTGATTCCCACCAAGGGCAAACTTCACCCTTCACAGATAACGTTCATTCTTGGGACGGCTGGCTTTCTCTTATCGATAAGACCTCCGTAGCCAGCCTAGTTCGCTTGGAGGGTAGCTCGTCTGCCTTGTAAATGCTAGACCGCAGATTCAATTTCCACCTGGGGCGAAATTCATCCTTAACAGAAAAGGTTGGTTCTCGGAACGGCTGGTTTTCTCCTATCCTGTGCTCCTTCTCTCTCCAAACATGAAAAAAAAATATTTTATTTATTTATTTACACGCTAAGCAGCAAGGCCATGTGTGAAACATGAAAAAATAGTCCGGTAAAAATGCTTTTTTTTTAGCCAAGTAAAAATTCAATTAAAATTAAACAGAAACGTTGATTTCTTCAACTCTGCTGGTCTTATACAATAGGTACCTAATTATTAGGTACTATACCCAGCAGGTACCTACTACCTACGCTACGTACTTACACCATGTTGATAGTCCTCTGTGTAAACGTAGCTAGGTATAAGTTAGTGGCTAGTGTTGATATTAAATTCCTCGGTCTTGTAGATTAGATTAGCT
>NW_007396413.1:0-961 GCF_000475195.1 Diaphorina citri | reverse complement strand
TGAAAATATCAACGCATCAGGAAAATGTTTGAAAACTTTGTTTGCTAAAGTTAAATTTTCAACTATCCCGTTTAAGCATGTTACATGAGATTATTATAATATTCAATGGGTTTCATATATTTGTTTCTAATATTCGTTCCAACTTGCAAAGTTCAACTTATGTTTGTGCGAAATGTTTGTTCATGGGGTTGGTTCTTAGTTTCGTGTGTATGTGAAGGATTTTTCTTGTTCTTCTTAGATTTGAAAAGTTTTTGGTACTCGTTAGCTAGGAGGTTGATGAAGTAGTTTGCTTGTTATTTGTTTTCATATTGTTCTTAAATTGAGCTCCAGTGTAGCGGGGTTCAGATCTCGCATCAAAGAATAAAATTGCTGATTGTTCATTTCCCCTACTTTTCATCCAATTTTGAATTGTGTTTGGAAATTGAATATTGCATCAATAAAACAATTGATTAGGTATTACAAGTACATTGGTAATTCTATATCTGCATTTTTTAAACAAAATTCATAATTTTCAACCAATATTTTCTCAATTCTTAATTCATATTAACAGCATTGTATTCTGTTTCCTCCTTTCATTTTAATTGTCAATATGTATTTTCAATGTATTTACTTCATTTTACAAATGATATGTATTGATAGATACTTAAATAAATTACGTAATCACTCATATAGATTACTACATAAAATAATAACGTACCAAATTATAACTAGATATTATAACATCATAACCGACATACAGTGCATTCATTCATTATGAAATTACCAATTTTCAAAATGTACTTTGTTGTGAATGCAATATTTTATCAACTGATTAGAAAGTTAGAAACCATACTACGGAAGATAGGTAGATAGGTAGCTAAATTTCTTGCTTCTTTATTTTCAACACTTTGGAGAAGGTATATACCAAGAGCAATTTTTACACATGCCAATATCAATCAATATTTCAACGTCGTAAAATATT
>NW_007396412.1:0-961 GCF_000475195.1 Diaphorina citri | reverse complement strand
CCTGCTGAATATCTTGTGAATAAGACTTACCCTCGAATTATCACACATCAGGATTTTTGGCAAGTAAGTTATCATTCTTTATGCCTTTAACTTGCAGGCTTGCAGATACCTAAATCATTCATAAGTCTACCAGAATAAAATTATGCTCTTGTTTCTTCATTTTAGATATTAAAATTTACATGGTACATACCTACCTTCTGACAATTACGTACTTTTAAGTAATATTTAAGGGTTGAAACAATAGATACCTTAGTGGGCCTTGGTGTTTCCTTGCTTGATGTTAAAGGTTTAAGGGTTTGTAATATTCAAGGGTTGAAACAATACCTAACACCCATATTTATGAACAAAATGCTGGCTCTTAAGTTCGTGCTAAGCATAGTCTCAAGGCATTTGATTGGTCAATTTTGACTTGAGACTGATCTAAGAACGATCACTCTTGTTCATAAATACGAGTGTTTCTAACTATATCTTTAGTGTTTCTAACTATATCTTTTTATATAATTCCATTTTTTTATCTATGTCTTTACATTTTTCATTTTTTTTTCTCTCTCTTTTTTTCAGTACACAAAGACGGTTTTGGCAAGGAACTTTTGGTATGATCTGTATCCTGATGACATTCTAAACTTGCGACCTAATGCTTACAAGGCAGGTTTCTGTGAGTGTCCTGAGACTCCTGAGGTTTAGTGCACCATACACCTCAAGTTCCAAACACAGTTTTTTCACTCTGCTTTGAATTTGGAGTACACTAAGCCTGAAGGGCTTTCCTGGGAATTGAACCCCAAACCTTTGATATGCAAGCCTCTGATACGTTTCCTTACAGGGTCTGGTGCTGGCAATTTTACTGGACGCCTATTTGAGTTCAAAACATCAAGAGAAATCCTACGATAACTATGCATCCTATTTAAGAACCCGCTGGTCAAAACTTGATGCATATCTTAGACGCAAATCACATGATGATCAA
>NW_007396411.1:0-961 GCF_000475195.1 Diaphorina citri | reverse complement strand
TGTGGTTTTACCAGGAACTTTGTTTAGAAAGAAACTTTGTTAAGATGTGAGTGGGTATGAAAATTTATTGCTAATAGTATGCAGAAATTGTTGGAGATTTTCGCCTTATAGGGTTGGGGTCTTCTTGATCTTGCAATGTCCTTATGGTTATGATTGTTATGAACCTCAACGTGTATATTCAGTCTTAGTTATCTCGTATCTATTTCTCCCCCCTCTCTCTCTCACTCTATATCTAGTTTACATTCATTATCCATCCCTATCAGATCGTGCTATTTCCTTTGGTGTCTTCAAAGGTGTTCAATCCAAGATAGTCCTATATTTGTTCAAAGAGTTCTAGGTTTGTTATTTTGTTTTCTATTCCATCACAGGCATATCTCCCAATCTCAGTGTTGGTTTTTACAATATCTAGTTCAGAAAGAAACTTTGTTAAGATGTGAGTGGGTATGAAAATTTATTGCTAATAGTTCATGGTATGCAGAAATTGTTGGAGATTTTCGCCTAATAGGGTTGGGGTATTCTTGATCTTGCAATGTCCTTATGGTTATGATTGTTATGAACCTCAACGTGTAGATTCAGTCTTAGTTATCTCGTATCTATTTCTCCCCCCTCTCTCTCTCTCTCTCTCTCTCTCTCTCTCTCTCTAAATGGCGATTCTGTATAATTACTTTCACTCTTAACTGTTTCATCATCAACATACATCACATGTATTTCAGTATTACCGACCACTTCATAGCATACATTCTACATATATACTTATACTTACTCATAGGTACTTGCTTGTCTGAAGTGTATTACCTACCTACTTGAGTAAATATATTACGTTAAATTTTTCTAGTTCTTTTTGAAGTGTGAAATTGGACATAAATTTCATCTTGACCCTGGCTTTACATGAATTGTATCTTTTCGGATACAATACATGTAAACTTTTTTTCAATTTGCGAAATGCATGTGTCTTCGTATA
>NW_007396410.1:0-961 GCF_000475195.1 Diaphorina citri | reverse complement strand
TTTAATTGACGTCATTTTTTACTTCATCAGCATTTATTATAGAAACTAGTACTTATTATGCGATAAATAATCAAATTGTCTCTAACAAAAAGTGATGTAGTATTTGTTTTCATACGGACCAGTAGTTAGAGTGGACCTTCACAAAGTTACCGAGTCTTCATTCTTCAATCAAGTCTTTTGTTTCACTGGGAATTTTTTATTCCAATAAAGAAATACCCCTAGTGGCGTAGCTTAGGGAAGAGATGGCCTCGTAGTATTTACAGAGGTTTGTAGATTCTGGTGCACACGATATCGTCCACTGTCAGCGTCTGTGAAAGGAAAGCAGAAACAATCGTTTATTTATGAACTGTTCATACTCTTTGGGTCTTTGGGTAGCCTGACTGACACTTACTTCTCCCGGCCCTGTCTGGCCAGGTGAGCAAAAAATTGACTTCTACGGGTGTGTTTTTCATTCTGGCGCGGGTATGATACGAACTTAACGTGAACTGGATGCGTGTTTTTACTTTTTTTCATTTCCCCTCCTGGCGTATCTCTTCGAGTGCCATCCTAAATTCCGGAAACAACTCTCGATTAGCATCAAATACAAAATTGTTTGTGATTTCTCCCCTAGATGTCATGTTTGTTGAGTTTCCACAATTTTAATTGTAAACCCTACCCTAATTTACAAAGGGTACAAGTGACATATTTTTCAAAATCGAGTTATCTTAAAATGGGTCAATGAAAGGTTAAAAACACGGAGCACAAACGATACTCCGTAAAAATGATACCTAGGTATCATCCTCCGTATCATTTCTACGAAGTATCGTTTGTGCTCCGTGTTTATAAATCTTTTACTAACCTATTTTAACACATAACTCGATTTCGCAAAAAATGTCACTTGTACCCTTTGTGAACTAGGGTGTACAATTATCCCCACTCCTGACGCAATGTGAAGTCAACTGACGCCGCATCGATACGGGGT
>NW_007396409.1:0-961 GCF_000475195.1 Diaphorina citri | reverse complement strand
TCTCCACTAATTTCATGATGCTCTTCCTACAGCTGATCACTTTTTGATCGATCTTTTGGAAGGTACTGATATCTTCTTACAAGATAGTCCCTAATGATAAGACATTTTTTACGAGGTATGGGTTCCAGTGGTTTGATGGTGTAAGACGGTGAAAAAGTTTTTCGCTCTTTTCGCGTGCTGGAACCGAATTTGACTTCAATTTCGAATAATTTTGTGAGACAGAACAACTCTACTGAACAGGTGTAAGCTTCTACTTTTTAGCTGTTCTGGTGGTATGTTTTCTCTATTTTCATTTTATTTTTCAGCTGTTTCTTTTTATTTCACTCCATCTGGGTTATAATATGTACAAGTTTTTGCTGTAACTTTATACTCGGAAAGTTTGCTCGAGAAACGATTGCGCTTTTTTACATCACGTTTAAATCCGGTGTAAAAATTAGGTTGGTATGGCATTGAGAGTGACACAGTTCTAGTTTTCTCTTTCCCTCTTTGACGTGGGTTTTTATTACCAGAATCTTGTTTTATATCTTGACCTTGTATGTATTTTTTTGATTCGGGGTCTACCTAGTAGGTGGTACCTGTCTTCGTGGTTCGTGAAATTGACAAATGGAATTGCTGATCAGGTGATCACCAAAATGATTTAATTTATTTTGTAACACATACTCTAATAAAGCACGGGGCACTAGGACACTCTACTGTTAACATCATAATGAAATTCCCCCTGAGATTATTTTGCAGGGATTTTAACCCTTACCTGAGTCTCAATTTGTATGAATCACAGTCAGTTGATCATGCCTACTATGAATGGATAGCATACAGAAGACTAGATGCTGTTTTACCAAAGGGTTAATACAAACATGAACAGTGCATCGTGTAGTAGGTAGACACCTAGAATAGGCCAAAAATTTACACCTACTTGTTTTTACACCTACTTGTTTTCTATTCAAATAGGCTCTCTCTCTCT
>NW_007396408.1:0-961 GCF_000475195.1 Diaphorina citri | reverse complement strand
AGAGACACATCATTGTCGTGATGTCGATATAGCATGTCCCAGATTGGATGTGCTATAGAAGAGAAACATTGTCTGGACTGAGGTATCATTGACCTACATTGCGCTTTATTCTTGGTGAACAATGAGGAGGCCTGGTGCTTCCCCCTGGCGTTGAAGAGTAGAGGGAGTATTGTGACTTGGTCACGTGGGCTAGGGGAGATTATGATGGTTCAGTGGCCATATTTGGGTCGCAGTCCAACACAATCAGCAAAAAAACTATTGTTTTTTTTTTTTAATATATTCAAATTAGCAAGAACCATGCTAAGCTTTTTGGAACTTGGAGCAAATTTATTGTGAGTGCAAATTTTTCGGCATACCTAACACAACTGATCCTGGACTCTGGCCAACTGCTGGTTACTACCGGCCTTTTCCACGGGCCGTTTTTTAATCCCCACCCATTTTGAAGCAAGCAAATGGCGATCAAAAATATGAGTAGCAAATGACGATCAAAGATATGAGTAGCAAATGACGATCAAAGATATGCGTATCTCGACTTCTAAAATTCTAAACCTTTGGCAAACCTATTCCTGATCTTCTAAAGTTTTAAACCTTTGGCAAAGACCTTTTGATATTGTATCGAAGAAACGACTAGGCGACCGACAAATTTCGCTGATAGAGAGATGTGCTACCATCTTGTTGACGAAGTAAAGCAACCGGTACAGCGATATTTGGTTGTCAACTTGAAGTATATCATGCTGCTAGCATTATAAGAGTGAATGGAGGAAGGTATTGTTATTCAAAATTTGACTAGAATCAGTATAGCTATTGAATTGGACTATGCTGGAGTCTCTATTGTTCCCAGGAGGAAGAACATCTACTGACCAAGGTCGACTCGGCTTGGTGCCAAAGAGAAGAATAGGTTCCAACTTCCAAAGTTGACAAAGAAGGTTTTCAACTAGAAGAAGAAGAAGAAGAAGAAGAA
>NW_007396407.1:0-961 GCF_000475195.1 Diaphorina citri | reverse complement strand
TTTCTCATACCTATCTACTTGCATACATATTTTCCAACGGAGATAGATAGGATCTTCTAAGGAGTCACAGCAACATCATACTTTAATTTATTTGTGGTGAAACAAAAGACTTTTCGCATTTTTTCTGTTTATTATCCTCAATCAAAGGTCTGTAGTGTCTCTTAAAAGCAACTCTACACAATCGTCCTTACAAGAACCCAAAAGGGTTGTCCAATAGTGTGCTACCTACTCAGCCAGAAAGCAGCCATGAAGGCTGCTTTCAGGTAGAGTACTTATTAGACAAAATCCAGATTGAAGGGAGGTCTGATGGAAAATGAGCTCTTTTACTAATATGAAATATGATGTATACAGGTGGTAACTGAGAAGCACCCATGGGATGGAGGTCTGGTCGGAATCAACTCATTCGGATTCGGAGGTGCCAACTGTCACACTCTGTTGTGCTCGAATCCTAAGCTCAAAATCAACAACGGTTTACCTTCTGATAATCTACCAAGACTTGTCTGCGCTTCCGGTAGAACTGAAGAGGCTATAGAAGTTATTCTCAACGATGTAAGTCTTACTGAATCAACGAACAAAGTTCATCGTTGGATGTCAACGATATTTGGAATTTTGAATGAAGCGATGTGATGTTTGCTCAGGGCAAAGGGCGTAAATATCTTCTAAACTTATTATCAGTAACTGATTTCAAAAGTTAAGAAAGTTACCGCTACCGGCAGTAGCAATAGCAATCGGTCTAATATTTATTTATTTATTAATATTCCGACGGGGGCTACCCATTTTTTACAATAATCCCTAATTTCTTAACAATACATATTATAAAAGAAAATATAAAATTATGTTGTTAAAAAAAGGATTAAAATTTAAACCAAAACCTAAAACTATGACACGATACGATCATCATCACTGGTGTAAGCTGTGCAACGATAACAAATAGGTTTTTTTTTTTTTTTTTTTTTTTTTT
>NW_007396406.1:0-961 GCF_000475195.1 Diaphorina citri | reverse complement strand
AGTTAGTTACTATTATTATAAAAAAAATAAAAATAAATAATAACAATAAAATAAATCATTTCCAGCGGCGATAACACCTTAAACCCTAACAACATTTTAGGTCGGGTAATTGTTGGCCTTTCAGTTCCTCAATCATGTAACCATTTCTCAACGCTGGGTCAGCTAATATTTTCTCAACGATCGATGTTGTTAGGGAATGCACTATTTCCCCATGGATCACTGAAGTTAAGCAACGTTGAGAGTGGTTTGAATTCAGATGGGTGACCATCTGGGAATTTGGAACCCTGAAATCCGGGTCAAGTATTTTGCACCTTGCTTTGGCTAAAAGGACCTTAGAAATTCTCAAAACTCTACCTACATTCAGCTGGCTATAAAACAAACAAAAAATCATACCAAGGGAAATGTAATGTTCAAAATTTCTTCAAAAAAGAAGTAAATAAATTCCGAGTAAAAAAATAAAAACAATACAAGAACATTATGAGTGTAGTCCTGTAACAAGCGAGCTTATGAAAATTTGATCCAAAAACCTAGTCGACTTTTGTCCCAAATCAAGAGTGAAAATCAAATTAGTACATTTTCTCCTTCTCCATTCATAGGGAAATCAGCAAAATAAAAACCCGAAGGGAATCAGTAAAAATCAATACTTTTGTAATCCATCGGGAATTCATAGAAGTTCAAGAGACTGGTGAAAATCACAGATTCCTAAATCAAGAGATTCACTGAAAAATCAAAGAAAGACATATCTCTATCAATCGGGGATTCAGAGAAATCAAAATTAAATCAAGAGATTCAGATAAGAATCACAAAGACACTCAAAAATCGAGAGTATGGCTCTGAGCAAATGCATGCAGTACGCGGTTTTCATAGTGATTATTCTCCTACTCCGCTGTACCAACAGCATTATAAAACGCGTCATCGCCTGCCTCTTCCTATGCGAGGACCACGACACATTCAAATGCAC
>NW_007396405.1:0-961 GCF_000475195.1 Diaphorina citri | reverse complement strand
TGACAGTCCGGAAAATTCACGATGTTCAACACCGCCACCACCTAGCAAGAAACAGAAATTGATTCCAGGGCCATCAAGTGCTGACAGTACAAACCAATTTCATGCAGCAATCGAAAATATAGACCAGGAGCCTAAGCACGAAGAATTCCGGTTGTTCAGAAATGCTTTAAATCCAGCAATAGACCGGGAGCCTACGCAAGAAAAACTCCGGATGTCTGGATGTGCCATGAATCGAACAATACACCAGGAGCTTACGCCTGACGAATTTCAGGTGTTTGGAAATTTCATAGCCACTGAACTGCGGAAAATACCCGATATAAACAGCGCCCGGAGAGTCCAACGCAAAATGCAGCGAATTCTACTTGACTACTTGGATGAAATTGACCAAGACAGTGCCAATTTATCGTAACATTCCTGACCCATCTAGAGTCCTCAAGTCTAGAGACCCATCTAGAATCTAGAGTCAAGTATCAAGTACACAGACAACTTCCTAGATTCCTATAACGCTCTAATGTTAGAATTAAAGATAAAATGCAGCGAATTCTACTTGACTACTTGGATGAAATTGACCAAGACAGTGCCAATTTATCGTAACATTCCTGACCCATCTAGAGTCTTCAAGTCTAGAGACCCATCTAGAATCTAGAATCTAGAGTCAAGTATCAAGTAACTATGGGTTACACAGACAACTCCCTATATTCCTAGAACGCTCTAATGTTAGAATTAAAGATACGGGAACACATGGCATCTTCTTAGGCCATATAAACAGTGCCCGTAGGGTGCAACGTAAAATGCAAAGAATTCTACATGACTACTTGGATGAAATCAGCTCCCATGGCGTAGTGGTCACTGCGCTCGCCTTGAACGCGGGAGACCCGGGTTTGATTCCCGGCGGGGTCAAGAAATTTGTATCATGCAAATGATTGATTCCGTGGCTGGCTGTTGCGGGGCCCACTCAGCC
>NW_007396404.1:0-961 GCF_000475195.1 Diaphorina citri | reverse complement strand
AAAGGTCGATACGTTATTATTAAAGTCTCAGCTTAGGCAAAAGAATCTGAGTGAGGTCTACAGTTCACAGAACAACTACAGAACACAGAACAACAAATGCTCAAGTCCACTGCTTTTCTCTCCTAGTGCCTACAAGATCTGTTTCAAAGGTTCAAATCAACCATTCTTTAATTTTATTCTTTAGAGTGATTGACGGGTTTTGTATTAGTGTCACCTCTTTTTTTTAGATATAGGTACCTACATAAGACGTGTAGATAGTTTTATTTCTGTTTTGATACATAATTATGTATTACGTAGGGTTAAGTCAAAAAAAGCATTTAAAATGTAAAATGCAAAATGCTTTTTCAAAACCAATTTGAAATGTAAAATGTAAATGTACATTTTACATTTTACATTTTGCATTTTGCATTTTCCATTTTGCATTTTGCGGTTCGCACATCTCTGATAATTATGTATTACGTAGGGTTACCCATTCATACGTAGAATTACCCAGAAGACATTTTTTCGAAGCAGGACATTTTTCTAAATCGTAAATTTGTCCAAAATTCAAATAGGTACCAAGTTAATCAACAACTGTTACTGTCGATATGAAAGGTCGATCATTTTGAATCAGGATGGAATGTGACAATTTTAAGTAGCCTATGTCACCCGGAGTACTTTTCTTAACAACCACAAAAATTTTCATCAAAATCGATCGAGCCGTTTTTGTGTGAAAAGAGGACAACCAAAGGTCTATTTAGCGTATGTCGATATGAAAGGTCGATACGTTATTATTAAAGTCTCAGCTTAGGCAAAAGAATCTGAGTGAGGTCTACAGTTCACAGAACAACTATTAGTAACAAATGCTCAAGTCCACTGCTTTTCTCTCCTAGTGCCTACAAGGCAACCTATAGGTACTTACTTACCTACTTGTAGATAATAATATCTCTTAACTCAAGTTGTCTATCAAATTTCATGTCTC
>NW_007396403.1:0-961 GCF_000475195.1 Diaphorina citri | reverse complement strand
TTTACGCAACTCCTGCCTGACTACTTCTTGTGAGTCATTAGAAATTTATCAAAACTCGTCAGCATTAGAGGAACTAAGACGGATACCCATAGATGGGTAAAACCACAGATCTTCCGAATCCTGAGATTATGTCAATCGTTTTTCCTAAGAAAAAGTACAAAAGTGAGCCATCTCATAAAAATATTTCTCAAAAAATGAGGCATCCCATGAAAATATCTTTCTCAATCGATAGGAATCTTTGTCCCATTTTTTTTTTTTTCCGAAATCTTAATCATCAAAATTATCTCGAAGATGAATAATTTGATGAGATGTGAGAACAAAGATGATGTGTTTATTTCTCAATTCCTTATTTCCAACGATCTTCACTAAGTATGCTTTGTCATAATAAATTAAATTCCAAGCTAGATAGGTAGGCCTATTTGCCTACAATATGATGATAAATAATTATTCTTCGGAATTCAATTGTCATTTTGACCGCATTTTGGCAGTTAGCGGTATTTCGACCACTTTTCCGGACACAATTCGAGATTGCAAAAAATCCAATACCTACAACTACATAGGTACATATGTACATTGTACAACTTATGTAGAACAATAAATGTCGTGTGATCTTCATATCAGATTCTTTTTAACCACTTTTTCTGGCACAGTTCTAGATATTGCAAAAAATCCGATGAGACAATGAAAGTCGTGTGATGTTCACACCAGATTTTTTCACTCCAACATAAAGAACCAATGAAACAGTTCCCTCTACCGTTCCCATTTCAATAATATCAAGCGTTAATAGATCTATTAATACTACGAGTGATGACTTATGAGTTCATACCCGTAAATAGAGTAGAGAGTAGTGGGAACCGTTCTATTAAAACCAGGTAATCTAATACGCTTGATAAGATTAAAATCCCTGGCGTACCTAGGTACCTGGGTACTTCATGTCTACCATACTGGTACCATATTCTTT
>NW_007396402.1:0-961 GCF_000475195.1 Diaphorina citri | reverse complement strand
TGGGATGGGAATAGGGAATAATTTTCCATTCCATTGAATAATACCAGAGTTTCATCCCTGTGTTTTATATCCATAATATTATATCTATGTAGGTATACATATGTACATATTATGTAGGTTTATATCTAAGGTACCATGTTTTATTTTATCTTCATAATTTGAATACGATGAACATTTTTCCTAATCGTTTACATAATATCTTTTTTTTTTTTTCCTAATGCGTCTTCACCTTCTTCTTGTTCTTTTCTCATCTTTGTGGCTTCAAAAATATGGGTTAGGTATAATGTTTTATGGCTTCTACCTTACAGATCTTTACACTCTTTACTGCTTATACATAGTTTGCTCTCAAAACTATCATCTCTCAGAATCCACATTGAAAAAAAAAAACTATTAGTTTTTTTTTTTATTTTCGTTTGGTTCGTTTGGCTTTATCTCAATTTGAATGGGTCTTCTTCTAAAGACCTCCTCAGCTAAGTTACCAAACATATCTATTACAAAGAAATATAGGTACCTAACTAGGTATAAGGCTATAAGGTATGATAAAAAATGGCATCACATGACCATGACATGACGTCAAATTTTCCAGTAAGCTGAGACTGCTGAGAGATCAAAAAACCTTTTGGATTGTTGACAAAAACAAATTCTGCAAGCAATGTGTCCTGCCAAGACAAATAAATAACCAAAGCTCCCCCCGGATGTATCATAATATTGAAATAATATGTACAGGGTGACAGAGGTAGATGTTAAATTACCACCCTATCACCCTTTAGTCAACAATCCAGTAAATTATAGACCTTTTCTCATGTAGGAACTCTGCAGAGAAGGAGAGAGAGAGAGATAGATAGATATTTTGTCCGACTTTTCCTGAATTACCCTGTAATTTTCATCATCATTGGTTAACAGCCGAGGGGCTGGTTTGCAGCAGTACGCCATGATTCTCGATCTTCTGCTTTTCTCTTCA
>NW_007396401.1:0-961 GCF_000475195.1 Diaphorina citri | reverse complement strand
AGGCCGCGGGTTCGATTCCCGCCCGGGGCGGATTTTATCCTGATGGGATAATGTTCATTCTCGGAACGGCTGGCTTTCACCTATCCTGTCTTCCTTCTCTCTTCGATTTCGGGACGATAAGACCATAACAGTTACAGTTCCCTCTGTCAAACCTCTTAAAAAAAAAAAAGAAATCAGGAATGAACAGCCACAGCCACTATATTATTTATTTTGCTGACGCGCCAGGCTGTCTGTGACTAAACTTTTCCTTCTGCATCCCATATACATATCCGTAGTTATTAATGCTGAAAGTCGCAATACTCCCCATTTGTTTTTAGAACCTAATTGTACAGAAGTATATTTTTTGGCAGTTATAATCCTCGACAAAAAACCTAATCGCCATTAGGAAAACCCATGTACCTACATACAAGTGAGATTACTATGCTTTGCTAGGCGAGACTGGAAACTTTATTTTTCCGCCTCGGTCAAAAATCGAGGCAGACTTAGCACTTACAAGGCAGGCTTGCCATCCCTCCAAACTAACTAGGCTGGCTTTAAAGTTGTTTTACACAAAACTCGAATTTTGTCTTCAGACCCTTGTTAAAAAAAAAAAAAAAAAAAAAAAAAATCAAAGAATCAGCTCATGAGATGGGTGTGAATAACAATGATCCTAAAATTTCATGAACATCAACATCAACATGTAAATTCTAACCTATAGGTAACCTATAGGTAATAATTTGTTAAGTACCTACTTACTTACCAACAGGAGTTACTGTATAATGCGTGGGGTGTTGTTATAGTGTTATTCGCATTTACAGTCATGATGATATAGCACTAGAAATTCCCTATGGACCACATTGTATAATATGTATAGAAGAAAACTTTTGTTATATTTTCCATCTCATAAGGAGGACGGGTAGGGGGTTAAGAGAAGACAACCCGAGAATATTGTCACTGTCATAATGTACAAAAAAATAAAATA
>NW_007396400.1:0-961 GCF_000475195.1 Diaphorina citri | reverse complement strand
GTTCTCGGAACGGCTGGCTTTCTCCTATCCTTTCCTCCTTCACTCTTCGATTTCAGGACCTCCGTTGTTGCATCAGCTATCTCTATCAAACTTCTTGAAAAAAAAAAACTATTTCTTCATACTCTCTTTTTCTCTTCTTTTTCTTCTTCTTTTACCTATCTTCTATGGCTAGATAAAAGACCTAAGCTTCCTAGCTTGGTTAGGTGGAAGAGGTAACCAAATCGTTCCCCTATTGAATCTAATACCTACGACACTGGTTCAAATTGAATTTTCAAATGAATGGGAAGAGGGAGGGAGCAGAGGACAGAAATTAAGGAAGAGGGGAGGGTAAAGCGAAGAAAAGCAAAGGGAGAAAGTATAGGAATAGAGAGAGGGGGATAGAGAAAAGAGGGAGGGGGTAAAACAGAGGTGAATAGGGAAGTGGAGACGAAGGAAGGAGGTAGGAGAAAAAGATAAAACAGAGGTGGAGAGGAAATTGGAGAGAAGGGAGGAGGATTGGGAAATATATTTCTAGAAGGAAAGGGAGGTATGGAAAATATACAAATAACCAGGAGGAGAAGGCGAAGACACTAAAAATGGGGGAAGAAAATGGGTTTGGGGTCCGCAACAGGTAATAGAGTTTTGAACACGGCTTTTAAAGGCTGCAAATTTCGGTAGGAAATTGTTTCGGATTTTAGAGGAGGCATATATGAGGCTATAATGGTTTAAAATAAAGAAAAGGATGACCCTCTGGGGAGAGATGGAGGATAGAGGCAGAGAATGTGTGTGCAATAGAAATATACATATAATTATACATAGAGGCAATGTATTGTGATAATTATTATTATAAAGATCAATAGAAATTCATGTATGTAGATGAGAAATTAATCTAACATTCACTTAAAAAAAAAGTACCTACCTACATACCTAGTTACTTAATGTACAGAAATCCATCGAGATTCCTAATTTCTCTAATTTTATG
>NW_007396399.1:0-961 GCF_000475195.1 Diaphorina citri | reverse complement strand
AAAATTTACACAACAATAATGACACCTTGGAGGGGAATCGAACTGGCAAAGGTCGTAGCTTCTTGTGAAAAAGCTCACCAGGGAGACTTTAGTCTTATCTCTAATTTGTTTACGATACAGTTTCTATTGTTTATCAGTGGGGGTTTACTGGGTCTTGTGTCCTTCACTTTGGGTCCTTTCTATCAGTTTGGGTCGTACATTTTGGTTCCTTTCTATCAGTTTGGGTCCTACGTTTTGGTTTCTTTCCATCAGTTTGGGTCCTACGTTTTGGTTTCTTTCTATCAGTTTGGGTCGTACATTTTGGTTTCTTTCTATATCAGTTTGGGTCCTACGTTTTGTTTTCTTTCTATCAGTTTGTGTCGTACATTTTGGTTCCTTTCCATCAGTTTGGGTCCTACATTTTGGTTCCTTTCTATCAGTTTGGGTCGTACATTTTGGTTTCTTTTCATCAGTTTGGGTCCTACGTTTTAGTTCCTTTCTATCAGTTTGTGTCGTACATTTTGGTTCCTTTCTATCAGTTTGGGTCCTACATTTTGGTTCCTTTCTATCAGTTTGGGTCCTACATTTTGGTTCCTTTCTATCAGTTTGGGTCCTACATTTTGGTTCCTTTCTATCAGTTTGGGTCGTACGTTTTAGTTCCTTTCTATCAGTTTGGGTCCTACATTTTGGTTCCTTTCTATCAGTTTGGGTCCTACATTTTGGTTCCTTTCTATCAGTTTGGGTCCTACATTTTGGTTCCTTTCCATCAGTTTGGGTCCTACATTTTGGTTCCTTTCTATCAGTTTGGGTCCTACATTTTGGTTCCTTTCCATCAGTTTGGGTCCTATATACGTTTTGGTTCATTCCTTACATCCTAATAGAGCTATCACTTTGGGTCCAACAGTTTGTCCCATGGATTATTTCAGTTCCTGTCATCATCACGTAAGATCGGGACGGGGGTTGGCGTTTTTCGTCAGCCTCT
>NW_007396398.1:0-961 GCF_000475195.1 Diaphorina citri | reverse complement strand
ATTTTCTCCGTTCCCGTTCCACTTTCGAGTCCATTTTCCCTATTCCCATTTTAATTTCCCAAGTCCTCCCCGCCCCCCCTTCGTCCTATATTGAAATGGGCTATGTTTATTGCCAGATTATTATTATCATTGTTATTGCTTTGTGTAATTTGCATTTACTCAGAGTTTGAGAATGAGGAAAGAGAGATGAGAATTTTATTGTTCATTAAATCATTGGATATCAAAAAATATTCCAGTGTTGTTTTAACAGACTTGGATGTAGCTTTAAATTTTACCAGCGTTTACACTTTTTCCTCATGGGGCAAAGAAAAAATCAATTGACATTTGTAGAACTTAGGAAAGGAATCAGTTTTGCCAAGTGCTCAAAAAATACCAAAAACCATACATTCACACTCCACAGCCTGCACAAAAAATATTAAAACAACCAATCCTCTGTTCTCCATACATTTAATTCGTAGTCAAACTCGCTTTAATTTTCGCCTTATCCTACTAATGCGACTATGTGTCGTTAATGCACACATGGAATTCAGCATGGATGGTAATTTTGGTTGTGAGAGATAGAGGGAACAGGAAGAGAGGAAGAGAATGTGGAAGCTCTTTTGATTTATGATGTTTGCAAATTTTATGAGAGAGTGAGGGAAGAGGAAGAGGTGTAAGCCCCATCACTACTCAAGTCCTTCTAAAGAGCATGAGGACTCTGGAATCTACTTTCACCCAGAATGTATTGCTGAAATCATGACAAGACGATGTAGATTTCAAGACGGTAGGTATGTCCTGTGAGGTGATAATGGAAGTACGGGGGCTGGAGTGAAAACCAGCAAGTGCCCCTCTCAGTCGTCCAGAGGTGGTTGGGGAACTTGGTGCATAAAAAGAGTTTTGAACCGAAAGGGCTCTCGTGATCGCATTTCTGGCTCTCACCCTCTTTTTGCTTTGGCGTAGAGCCGACATAAAAAAAGACATC
>NW_007396397.1:0-961 GCF_000475195.1 Diaphorina citri | reverse complement strand
GGTATCAGTTGGCTCGAATGTTGAGTCAGTAGAATGTGTTGGGCTAGATGAGTGACTAGGTCCTGATGTACTTGGTAAATTTTGGAACGATAAGACCCTAGCAGTTACAGTTCTCTCCATCAAAATAAAAACTCTTAACGAAGATTTGGAGTAGAATCTTTGCCACCGGCAATAATATGTTGAAAGCACCGGTTTCCTATGAACCATTGAAGTTAAGCACCGTGGGGAATAGTTGGTATCCGAATAAGTTACAATCTGCTGACTTTTCTCGCCCGCCTCAGACTGGGTGTGCCTCAGGGTGGGTGTGATTAATATGAGTATGGAGGGTGAAATCCATCTCACTAAAAATTTAAACCAGGAAGATTTAAATGACGATTTTAAATGTTGAGTTTTTATTTGACCAATTACGTTTTCTCCTGATGATTGACGTAAATGAAAAGTGAAAACACACCACTGAATCCACTAGTTCGTTACCTATGTAATTCTTGCTGGGTATTTCCCAACAGTATCATGGACCAAAACTGCAGAAAAATATTGAATATCTACATAATTTGATCAATATGACGTTTCCAAACGCGCCCATCATCTAACTTGACCTCATAATGTAGTTTTCCCAGTTTCCTCATTCCTACTACTAACACAATAAAACGCAATAATGTGGTCGAGTAGATACTACCATTACTACTCGGTTATACGAGTAAAAAATATCCTCGTACAGAAGGTAAAATATCTACTACAGTCCGCCTCAAAAATGAACTTTCCTTACCTCGTCAGAACTGCTTCTTTCATATGGAAACAATTGACATTTTAGGCTGTGGATATTGAAGCCTTCAACTACAACATAAATCCCCAAAACACATAGACATCGTAGTGTTAACATCGTAGAAATTTTCTCAGTTTTAATATTTTAAATATCTGTGTTATTTGTTTTCCTCGGAATTTCATTTTTTACTGTGTAAAA
>NW_007396396.1:0-961 GCF_000475195.1 Diaphorina citri | reverse complement strand
AGGTTTAGGACATGATCATTAAAAGTAAGTTTTTTATCGAAAAGTACACCCAGATCTCTGTGAACTTCTTTTCTGGCTCACAGAAATTACTAGTCTTTACAAGTTTTTTTTCTATACTGGACTCTCACTAAGTGAGCTCTTCCAGCCAACCGATTATGTCGTATTTCCAACACTTCCGACATACTACCATTACTTAACATAGGAAGCAAAATACAAAATTTGTCGGAAATGTCTGAAGTGCTGGAAGTGTATGATCAGTCTGCGCGCTGCTTTAGACGGGTCCTAATTAGACTGTATTACTAGTCTTTACAAGTTTTTTTCTATACTGGACTCTCACTAAGTAAGCTCTTCCAGCCAACCAATTATGTCGTAAGAACAGCTATTTTTCCGTCAGTAAAATCTATAAAATACCCATAGATAATATTAACTATAGTAATACGAGTGTCATAGTTCAAACGGTAATAAATATTAAGGGTACAACAGTACATTTCACTAAACAACAAAGATAAAGTACAAAAGGAATAAAAAAAATCAATTAATGACAAGACGCAGACAGAAGTTAAAACAAACAAGAAGAAAAGAAAAACAATCTTCCATACAAACTGAGACTACAAAAGGTGGTACATTAAGAATCCCTTTTTTTAATACAGATAACGAATGCGTCACTTTGAAAAAGATACATATATTGTATTTTTAAGAACTATTATCTGATTTTATGGAATTTTTTCGTCCAGATACCAACCACGCTCGACGTTGCTTATTATCAATGTACCTTCTAAGAGCAAATGTCTTTGCACTTTTTTTTTTCAAACTACTAATACCTATGATATGAGTCCTATGTGACTGATAAAAGTGTGCGACTGAACTGTGATAAAAGTGTGCAACTGAACTGTGATAAAAGTGTGCGACTGTCCAGTTTTTAACCATGACGGTAGTTTCTTAACACAGGTGATTGCCTAGG
>NW_007396395.1:0-961 GCF_000475195.1 Diaphorina citri | reverse complement strand
ATTTCTATCCACACACATTAGCAGTACGTTTATCTTCCTAATTGCTCTTCGGGTTTATGAACTTTGCTTTTATCGGAACCAATAAAAAATTGTACACATTCCTCTTTGCTTTAATTACTAAAAAATCTTCCTAATTGCTCTTCGGGTTTATGAACTTTGCTTTTATCGGAATCAATAAAAAATTGTACACATTCCTCTTTGCTTTAATTACTTTAAAATAAAACACGTCACTTCAAAAAATTGTCGAGGAAATTGTAAACAATTTATGAGTTTTTTGATTAGACAATGCCAATGACTCCTCTCCATGCTAAAAGGTATGCATGCACTTCTACGTTTACAGTTGGGTTTCTTTATACTGTCATTAAATTCGTTCAAAATGACATTATAACAGTCGCTAATCGCTATTGAAAAGAACACTTTGCATGATACATTTATGTAGGGATAGATTACGAGGAGAGGATAGACGGATAGTGGTTTACTGCACCCACCAGCCTTTAGAAACATTACACTTGAATAGCATACAGGATTGCATTGCAGTCTATTAGGCTTTGTGTCAAGTTTAGTTTTTTAGGTACTTAGGTACTAACTTTACTTTTCGTGTTCGTGAGATCTTGCTGGGTCTCAAGGTGTTCGAAAGAATTGGAGGGTTTAAAACCCTTGGACGGACGTCCAGAAACTATCTAGGTCCCTTCGATATCCGAAGTGTATGTATTTGAAAATAATTTTGAAATGTATCAGCAAATTTCCTCCCTATTACATGTGAGAGGATATTTTTTTTGTAGGCGCTAGCCCTGTCTAATAAAAACATATTCCAGGCAATCTAGGTGAATTCTAATGCATAAAAGTATGGAAACTAGAAGTATGATTCTAATTCCCGGAGAATCCTGTATATGATGGTCCGTTTGTCGTGCACGCAATGGTTTTTCATTGCTATTAGCACAACTATTAGACTACATTAGAA
>NW_007396394.1:0-961 GCF_000475195.1 Diaphorina citri | reverse complement strand
TGTGTCTGTCTGTAAACAAAATATCTCGAGAACGGTAAGAGCTAGAGACTTGAAATTTCGTATGTAGCTGTCAAATGTAACAATAATGCGACACGAAACTTTTGGTTAAGACCGGTACAACGCTTGATGGCATTTTGCCGCTTTTTGGCGGTTTTCGCTGTAATTTAGCAATATCTCGGGAACGGTATGAGCTAGAGACTTGAAATTTGGTATGTAGTTCGCAAATGTGACAAGGATGCAACACGAATGATACAACTTGGTTAAGATCAGTGCCATGGTTGGCGATGGTAGCTTTTATGCGGTTTTTGGCATAATTCAATAGGATAAGGAAAGTCGTGTGATGTTCACACCAGATTTTCACAATTCTCCTGAGAGGTTCTTGAATGCTCGAGAAAATCACCTTTGGTCAAGCCTTTATAAACCCTGTATACAATATTATGTTCTCCATATGGATTACACATGTTTTAGAGAGAAAGAGAGAGAGAGAGAGAGAGAGAGAGAAGGGAAAAAGGGATGGTTAGAGAGAAAAGAAGACAGAGAACCATTTTTTTTTTCATCTCTCTCTTCATGTACCTATTATCTTTTTCTGTCCTTCTTACTATATCTTTCTTTCTCCTCCCCTTCCTTTCTTATCATCTTATCTCTCTCTCTGTCTGTCTGTCTCTCTTTCTCTGTCTCCCTCTCCCTCTCTCTCTCTCTCTTTCTATCTTTCTATCTTTCTTTCTGTCTCTCTCTCCCTCTCTCTCTGTCTTTTTCTCTCTCGTTTGGGTGTTCATTTATTTTTTTGGCAATCATTCAACGCAAAAAAAGAGTCAAGTTGTACAATTTCTTACAATCGCTTTATATTGGGAACCAATAAAGAGGGAGGGAGAGAGAGAAGGAAGCAAGGAAGAAATAAAACTTGAGTACCTATTGGAAATTAAGAATGTTAGAGAGAGAGAGACAGAGAGAGAGAGAGAGA
>NW_007396393.1:0-961 GCF_000475195.1 Diaphorina citri | reverse complement strand
TAGTTCTGTTAGACAGTCTGAACGTGAGTAGCCGGTCTGATAGACTTAAAGTCTTAAACCAAGTTTAAACCCGATTGTGGTCCCAGCTATAAATCACACCAAGTTGACATTTCCAGCTTTGGTGATAAGTTCTGCTCCATTTCCTTTGAATGTCGGCACGTGTCTCAGGTTGTATAAGATCAACATTGTGATTTGGTAAACTTTACCATGATCCGTATTGATCCGTGCACTAGTCATGTGTCATTGCGTTCATGGGTTGAGTTGAACCAAACCTACATGTTTTTTCGTGTCCGTCCAGACCAATTCGAGTGAATCTAGTCTCTGAAGGATGAAAGACTCAATATCCAAATGTCAACCGATTACACTGATCCCAGCCAGTGGTCCTAGATTACAGTTGGAATTATGAAGTTTATATTGAGCAAACGTGTGAACGAAATAAATTGGTGATCGGTTTTCTCAAGTTGTACTCCAGAGGCAAGTTAGAAAGCAATATGAACTGGGGTTTTTTTCTATGTCTTCGATTGCAGATAATGCTGTTTTGCTCCGTACACGCGCTATGCAGGTAATCCTTGCACCAGGTAGTGAAATATGGTCATATGTAGGTTAAAGCAATAGTATTAATTGAGTATTAACCTAGGGTACACAGTTTTTCCTTATCATAGCACAACGGTATCTAGTTTTTAGAGGCAAAAATATATACTTTTATTATGCAATAAAGAAATCGTACAAGTGTCTTCACCAGTGCACCTTTCCATTACTACCCTATTCTTAGTTGTTGATAGAATGGGACTTGAGTACATGTTCTATTTAACGCTACCCGCTATTCTGCGAAAAATCCATATTGTCCTCGATTTTGATGACCAGAACCATTTCTTGTAATAAAATTGTATTGCTCCTGATTTGTTAATAATCATGTATTTAGTAATCTAGTTGGTAGAATGAGGATATAATTACATTCTTT
>NW_007396392.1:0-961 GCF_000475195.1 Diaphorina citri | reverse complement strand
TAACATTTTTTACTCCACTCCGAGTGGCAACGCTACTCTAGCCTTTCTGCCGACTGAATGGAAAAAAAGTAAAAAATATCATTTTCTGTTCCCAACTTTCGTCTATAGCAGCTTTTTTTAGTGAGTTAAAAAAAAAAAGCGGGATAGGGGAAAATGTGTGGTGGAGAAAAAGTAGGAGAAAGTGAGGAGAGGAAAGAGAAAAGTAGGGGAGAGAGGAGAGAGGAAAGTGAGAGAAATGGAAGCAGAAGATAGAGGAAGGAGAGAGATGAGGGGAAGGAAGAGAGAATAGAATAGAATAGAATATACCCTGTTTATACTGCCAGAATGAGACTGAAAAGTCCCTTTACTCCCGCAGTCTAAACAAGGTCTCATGTATTTGGTACAAAATAGGTGTATTTTTTATAAATTAAAACCTTGCTTAAAGGTGGGGGTGTGGGTAAAGAGAAGAGAAAGGTGTGAAGAGAGGAAAAGATGAGAGGGGAGAAAGTGTGACAAAGGGGGAAGGAGTTAGAAGAGGAGGTAATGGAGAAAAGATGGAGAAAGATAGGGGAGGGAAGAAAGGAGAGAGAAAGCTCAGAGTGAAAGTAAGCTTTGTAAGCCAACTTAACTGAAACCAAGTCCATTCAACCAGTTCTTGTCAAAAGAACCTATTTAGACCATTTTGAAAACCATCTTTGATCGACTTAAAAACCAATTTTTTGGGCCACTTTGAAAACCAACTATAGGCCCTTTTAAAAACCAATTACCTACAGGTTATATTGAAATCGAACTTAGAGCCTTATCTTGAAAAACCACCAATATCAGGATTTAAGTCTTATTGAAAACCAACTTTAGATCACCTTAAAAACCAATTTCAGGCCATTTTAAAAACAAAGTTCAGGTCACATTGAAATCGAACTTTGGGCCATCTTAAAAACCACCAATTTCTGGGTTCAGGGCCTCACTGAAAATCAGAATTTGG
>NW_007396391.1:0-962 GCF_000475195.1 Diaphorina citri | reverse complement strand
TCCTTCCTACATTGACCTCCTCGCTTAGACTCTGTGAGGAAACAAAATAAAAAGGAAGATTAGAGAAATGAAGTCAGAAATTTTCTTTAAAATAGGATGAGTGGAAGTTAAAGGTAACCATTAGGTGTAAAGTTAACGCATGAAAGCTTAGAACAAATCAGACCACCCGCTGGTATTGTATTTCAGAATAAGGGCTTCGAGCTTAAAAAAGTTCGATTTAAGTACCTATATAAATATTTGCGGGGCCTTTCTGCTTGAATTTTAGGGTGCGCTTTGCCTCGTGAGGACAATTGAGTAGCTGCTTTTGAATAGCAATCACTTGCAACATTATCAGTATTTAAAGATGATGATAAATGAGGACTAATAGTAAAAGGAGCATTTTTAATTCTGTGATAGTGGAGGCAAGTAGTCTGGTCGGCACGAGATTCACATATCCCTCATACGCCATCGGAATGAGTGAGTGAGTGATGTTGTGATAACCACAAAAGTCGAGAAGAGGCTTTTTGCTTCACCACAAATAATTCATGATTCTATTTTAACCACAAAAGTCGAGAAGAGGCTTTTTGCTTCACCACAAATAATTCATGATTTTATTCAGGACAAATGAAAGGTTGAAAGGGTAACCTGGGCCTCACCTCTGGTTGATACGCAAGACTGGTGTCTGCCTGGTCACTCCACATATCTTCAAACCCGAGACATTCCGATCCCGTCCGAACCAAACTCTGATGCGAAGCTGACAGGCCAAGACTTTGATGGGAACCTGACAGGCCGAGACTGTCTTGACTAGGCGCCACAGAGTCCAGTTCGAACAGACTGCCGTGACTACGAGTGACTGGGGCTCTCGGTACACATAAGGAGCTGAGGATAACGAATCACAAAATATTATCTTACAATGTTACGATTTTCTGGACTTAAGAATGAGGACAAGTGTGATTGTTTGCAAATCAAAAATGTCATTTAAC
>NW_007396390.1:0-962 GCF_000475195.1 Diaphorina citri | reverse complement strand
CCTGGTTCTGACTGGTTCGCCAGAAGGAGCCCGGGCATAGCTCTCCCGCTCTGCCATAGGCCAGAAGGATCCGGGTCGTTCAGGCACCCATACCGTTCTCGATTAGCCGGCTTCCACCTATCCGGTAAAGCCGAAAGGACTGTTTGTCGTATCAAGGGTCTGCTGGTTTCTGGAACTGAAGGTGTGTTCCTGGTTCTGACTGGTTCGCCAGAAGGAGCCCGGGCATAGCTTCGAAAGGAACCGGAGGTGTGTTCCTGGTTCTGACCGGTTCGCCGGAAGGAGCCCGGGCATAGCTTCGGAGGGGCAGGTGTTCCTGGTTCTGACTGGTTCGCCAGAAGGAGCCCGGGCATAGCTCTCCCGCTCTGCCATAGGCCAGACGGATCCGGGTCGCTCAGACACTCCTTAGTCGACTTTCACCTGTCCGGTATTGCCGGATTCGCCCGAGCCTCGAAAGTATCTAGATAGGGATTGCTAACGAGGAGCCTTAATTCTGTTTTCATGTTATATTGTTGTTCTGACTATTTAAAAATGTCTTCAATGTATTGCTAAACTTGCACCTGCGCTGCGGTCTACCTCTCGCCCTCTCTCCAGTTCACGATCATTCTCTCGATGGATTCATCTATCTCCCAGAACTTCGTCTCCGGCCCGGCGTCATCTGCTCCGCCGGCGCCCTGCACCCAACTCGCCTCATTGATGCCCCCCGTGCCGTCACACACTACCCCACTCAAACGAACGGCGACACAGATCCGGAACCGCCGCCGCCGTGCCGCCAAAATCCGGGTGAGTGTTTTCCGCTCTTCATCCTAACTCTTACAACATTCTCCTTCTTTTCCTGGGCGCTCGTTCGACCCGTGCGCCCCACGAAATAATGTCAGGCCCCCTGACTTGCTGCCAGTGAACCCCTCCTTATCATTCTCATTCACACTCACTTTCTTGTTTTATAAAGGACCCCTGCTCCTTAT
>NW_007396389.1:0-883 GCF_000475195.1 Diaphorina citri | reverse complement strand
GCGCTTTATTTAGATTTGAATTATATTCCTCCGCTTTTAAAATCTCATTCACGGAAAATGAAATTTCTCCATTGTTTACAGAATGGTGTTCTTCATTATACCAAGTGGAATAGGCTTCATTTCCTAGGTTTATATGTTCATTTGTATCATTCCCCGTTTCCACTATCTCCTGTACATAATTGTTCATTAGATTTGGGATAACTGGAGTGCCTCTTGTTTTATCAGAATCATATTCTTCCAGCAATTTTTCAGGTTGACTCATTTTCTCCATATTGCTAATGTCTTCATATTCATGTTTGATCAATATGTTATGATTCCCTACAAGCTTTTCGAGTTCCAATGATGGGGATATATTTTCTAAATAATTACAGTTTGTTATTACCTTATTATGTTCATTAGAAGATTCTGAATTGGAATTTTCTTGAATCGGTTTACAACTATTTTTTTGGCAATGGGTATCATCATTGTTATTTGATTTGGTATAATATTCACTGAGACTATTTTGAAACTTTTTAACATGATGGTTCAGATCGCTACAATGTTTAGTTATGCTATTCGTATCAAATTGTACTTCATCCGCAGATTGGTCAACATTTTCACTATCGTAAGCCTGGTCATATCCATCACTTTGGTAACCTGCATCTTTGGTATATTCATTCGTAGGCCATTTATACGTGTACGTATTCCAGTTTGCATTAATATCCGAATGATTTTTTTTCATGTGGTATGCTTGTTCGTTGTTAAAATTACTATAAAGTTCGTTTCCAACAGTTTCCTCGCATTTGTTACTGTTCATATTGGCATCATACCCGTTATTATAGTAAAAGTTATTATTGTAGAATTGATAAATGTTTTGTTGATAGAACGTTGTCATTTTATTGTT
>NW_007396388.1:0-962 GCF_000475195.1 Diaphorina citri | reverse complement strand
TTTTTCTGAAGGTACCTACTGAGATTTGAATTGCAGCCCCTCCCTCTGAGCTACTAGGCTCTCAAGATGTCATGCTTCGTTTGTCATGCAGAAGGTCCCGGGTTCGAATCCCATCATTCACAAAAAAAATGCACTCGTAATTCGTTTGCAAGTATTTTGAGCGGGTTACTTTCTGGTGTTCTCATCTTGATCGAGCACCTAGATGGGAAGTATTGTAAAAAAAAAAAAAAAAAACAAACAAACAAAACAAAACAAAACAACAACAACAACTGGAACATCATCTCTTTTCCCTTCTAAGACCTACAATATCGGTATAGTTAGAGAAACAGAAGAGACAGGACCTAAAACTACTGAAAGATAGAGAAAAATAGAAGAGATAAGAAGGGGGAGAGAGAAAGAAAGAGGGAGAGAAAGGAGATAAGGAGAAAGAGAGAGGAAGAACTACAAAATTGTGGTAAATATTTCGGCACAAGTCTAGAGAAGGATGTGTAAAACATTTTGAATTTTCAGCACAGAAAATCTCTCTCCCTCTCTCCTATCTATCCATATCCATCTCTCTCTTTATCCCCCTATCTCTCTCTTACTTCCTTTCTTTCTCATACTCCTTCTCTCTCTCTCTTTCCCTCACACACACATTCACCCTCACACTTACTCATTATCTAATACATCTCCTCCTCCTCCTCCTTCTTCTTCTTCTTCTTCCTCCTCCTCCTTTTCTTCTTCTCCTTCCTATTCTTCTTTTTCTCCTTCTTAATTTTTTTGGATAGACACATAGATCCGGCGCCTAGTCATTCTATCCTTCTCATACAAGTGGTTTCCCCTTCATTCATCCTCTCACTCACTCCAGTCTAGACTCTCTCTCCCTCCCACACATTATGTATGTTCTCTCCCACTTACTCTTTTTCTCTTTCATTCTCTTATTTAGGTATGTGGAATGTTCATCATCAAATTCAAAGGAGAAT
>NW_007396387.1:0-962 GCF_000475195.1 Diaphorina citri | reverse complement strand
AGGACCTAGTGGGACGAAAAAGGGAAGAGGGAGAAAGAGGGATGAAAGGAAGTTGAAATAGAAAAGGGAGAGAAAGAAAAACCTAAAGGGAGTTAAAAGTGGGAAATAAGGAGAAAAGGTTGTGAAAGGGAGAAGAAGAAGAAGGACCTAGTCAACCTAGTGGGACGAAAAAGGGTAGAGGGAGAAAGAGGGATGAAAGGAAGTTGAAATAGAAAAGGGAGAGAAAGAAAAACCTAAAGGGAGTTAAAAGTGGGAAATAAGGAGAAAAGGTTGTGAAAGGGAGAAGAAGGAACTAGTGGGACGAAAAAGGGAAGAGGGAGAAAGAGGGATGAAAGGAAGTTGAAATAAAAAAGGGAGAGAAAGAAAAACCTAAAGGGAGTTAAAAGTGGGAAATGATGAGAAAAGGTTGTGAAAGGGAGAAGAAGAAGAAGGACCTAGTGGGACGAAAAAGGGGTAAATAAAGAGAATTAGGAGGAGAATGAAGAACTTAAAGGGACGAAAAATGGTAGAGGGAGGGAAAAGGGGCTGTAGATTGTTATTATTTGAGAGAATTTTTAAGATTGACTGGGGAGTAATGCGGGATACATTAATAATTCGGATACTATATTTATGTTTTGTGGTAAGATTGTGGCTTCAAAGAGTGTATTAAGGTTTCTAAAGTTATTAATTTATCATCACCTTGATGAAACAGACAGAGTAAAACGTGTTATCACCTTCGCAGAAGAAAGAGGAAATATCTGAAGATGAAGGAGGAGAAGAAGAAGAAGAAGAAGAAGAAGAAGGAGGAGGAGGAGAAGCAGAAGAAGAAGGAGGAGGAGAAGGAGGAGAAGAAGGAGGAGGAGGAGGAGAAGAAGAAGAGAAAGCGAGAATAATTTAATAAAAAATAGTGGATAGTGTGGATACCTATACAATAGTGTGGATACCTATCAGATTGCCTGCATTTACTTCCTTTGAGGGGACTC
>NW_007396385.1:0-962 GCF_000475195.1 Diaphorina citri | reverse complement strand
TCCTATTATAGATTATGGATCTCTATTCTATGCCTCAGCGTCACAGATATTGCTGAATAAACTGAATGTTGTACACAATTCAGCACTGAGAATGATAACCGGAGCTTTCAGAACATCTCCTATCTGTAGCATTTTGGCTGAGAGTGGCCAACCCTCACTTGAAGTGAGGAGAAATATTCGCTGTGTAAACTTTGTGATGAATGCCGCTAGAAATCCTCACACTCCAACTTTTTTAATTCTCTTTCAAGATAATCTTCGTATAGTTTTGAGAAATGAAAGATATCCTAAGAACATACGATTACGTGTTGAATCAATGGAAGGATACCAGGTCAACATTAAAAGTATAATTAAAAGGCTGGAGTGTCATAACGATCCGCCGTGGAAAATGCCCTTATGTTGACTTCCAGCAAGAAAACTGACCTAACACAACAAGAAATCCAACACCTATATTTAGAGTTTAAGCACGAGAACGAGAATAAAAATTTTTGCTACACGGATGGGACAAAGAGTGATAACCACACTGGAGGTGCTTATCTATTCAATGGTGAAATCAAAAAGTTTAAATTGAAAACAAGCCTAACTTTGTAAGTAACCAGAAAGCTGGTCAGCTGATTGGTGAGAAAGTTAGAATAAAATTTTTTGCTACACGGATGGGACAAAGAGTGATAACCACACTGGAGGTGCTTATCTATTCAATGGTGAAATCAAAAAATTCTATCTAAAGTTCAAACATGAGAATGAGAATAAAATTTTTTGCTACACGGATGGGACAAAGAGTGATAACCACACTGGAGGTGCTTATCAGCTATTCAATGGTGAAATCAAAAAATTCAAATTAAACCCGCTAGCATCAATCTTTACAGCCGAACTGATGGCGATTTATTTGTGTATCTGTGACATTTATGATTACATAAAGAAAGAATTTATGATCCTTAAAGATTTTGTGATTTTTTCAGATTCGA
>NW_007396384.1:0-962 GCF_000475195.1 Diaphorina citri | reverse complement strand
GTACCAGGGGTTCTCCTGTGTTTACCCAGAGGTCCATGGAGAGGAGGTAACTGATCACTTTGTATAGCTGTGATCACCATGACCTTGACAAAGTTAGCATCATAATCCAGATTATTCTTGAATGCAGACACTGCATGTTTCTTATCAGGTAACTCATTGACCAGGATGACATCTAGTATACCATCCTGCAGCAGATCATAGAATACACCGAGCACTGTATTATTATTCATAGGAGTGAGAGCTTCCCACCGCACGATAAAGTCACGACCGAACTTATCACAGTTTGTAATACAGGGGACATTCTCTAGGAAACATACCCGTGTCATATCAGCAGAACCTAATGTTACCAGGAGGTCAGGGTAGCCATCCATGTTGAAATCTCCTCCCCTCACTGTAATAGTATCTGTGTACAAGCGACCATTCATAGCAAATCCCCACTTGGCCTTCTTGCCATCATAGAAGTTTGTCATCAAGTCATGCCACATATCATTAGAATACACAAAGATGGTTCCATTTGTACAATGTTGTCCAGTCGGTCTATTTATATCATCAAAACATACAGGGAGGACATGGTCCACTTTACCCTCAAGTTCCATATCTAGGAACAAGGACTGGCCTATCTGATGCTTGTTGGGGTCTACACCAGCAGGGAGATCAATCTTATCCTTGAATACAAAACCTGCAGACTCGACGTTGTATAGCCACACCTCAAAGTTCTTCTCTGTTGTAATGAACAGATCTGGGGCATTATCATCATTCAGATCTAAGAATGCATTCGAGTGAGGATGTCTTATCTTGGCAAGGTCCAAATGATTTGCTTCATATGAGTTCTCCTTCACCATGGGGATGGCAGTAGGCTCGGTTCTATTCTTGTTGAACTCCCAGAAAGTTCTCACTCCCTTCTCATTCTCACCAAACAAATCCACAATCATATCTTCAGGACTATAGAACACAGCTAGAGG
>NW_007396383.1:0-962 GCF_000475195.1 Diaphorina citri | reverse complement strand
GTGAAGTAGCGATCCCTTACTTTGACGGCTGCCTCAAGTTGAGCAACGTTAGACAGAGGCATGATTCAATGGTTCTAAAATAAAATTGCAAAGGCTACTTACAGGATGAAGATCGGTCATAGGTTGGGCACTCCAAGCAAAGGCACAAGATCAACGCAATAGTGACAAAATAAATCACATAATTCCATGATGACCGGTCGGTCGATAAATAAATGGCCAAGAGCCATAAATAAATAAATAAATAATGATAAATAAATAGTAGATAGGTAGGTAGCTTTTAGCTAATATGAAATGAAAAAGTTCAAAACATTAGATAGGTAGAGCATATAACTCAAAAAAGTTTTTAGAAAATTGGTTAAATTCATGAAATATGATTATATTACATTGAGATAAATATGAGAAGAGATAAAAATTAATCAGGTTTGATTATCAAAAGATGAAAATAAACAGGAAATGTAGTTTCATTAACTTTTACTTGGTAAATGAGAAAGACAAAGTTAACTAGGTACTTGGTTATAAGAATTATTTACAAAAATAAAAGGGATTGCAAATTAGCAAGATAAGATCAAAATGTGTATAGAAAAAATCTAGGTAGGTATTTGAACTGGATTATTCAGTAAAGAAAAAACGATTGTTTTTATTGTAGGTAGATATGGTTAGAGAAAATTATTAGAACAAAATTCATGGATAAGGTTATTAAACAATAAATTCAAATAAAGTGATTGATTATCAGATTAAATATTTACAGATAATAAATGGTTAAACTTCAAGTTAAACTGAAAGATTGAGGTAGGTTAAGATGATAACATTTGATAAAGATGCATGGAGTGATTACTCCAGAGAACACCAAAACCGGTTTGAAATTCAAAGAAAACGGTTGGTTATTTAGAACAAATAGAAAAATAATATTATCACTTGCTACCTGTTGAGATCTTCAAAATTAAAATTTCAACTGAAAACTC
>NW_007396382.1:0-962 GCF_000475195.1 Diaphorina citri | reverse complement strand
TCGATTGACGGCCGGTCGACCATGTTTGGACACACCTTTATTACGTTCAACATGAAATCACCAACTGTCCAGTGCCGTCAAAGTTTTAAATACCGGAAAATTACTTTACCCTTTAAGACTGTAGGCTTTACTTTCCATTTCTAGGATTGTGTTTTGAAGGAAGTTATTACTAGCTACTTTCTAGAGCAGTGCTTTAACTTTTAATTTGTCTTATTACGGTGTGTCGACCGGCCGTCGATCGATGTCGACTGAACCGTTCACACTGCCTCGACAGCATAGATTCATCTCGTCGATTGATATATCGATTGACGGCCGGTCGACCATGTTTGGTTGGACACACCTTTATTACGTTCAACATGAAATCACCAACTGTCCAGTGCCGTCAAAGTTTTAAATACCGGAAAATTACTTTACCCTTTAAGACTGTAGGCTTTACTTTCCATTTCTAGGATTGTTTTTGAAGGAAGTTATTACTATCTAGTTTAAAGCAGGCCCTCAAAAATAGACGTCACAGGCTAGGTCTCGTGATGGTCAGTTAGGTTGATTCTTAATTTCTTACCAATCGAAATGTAACAATCAAAGGGAGTTTAGGTGTGACTCGGGCTAGTAATCCCCGGCCAACCTTTGGTTACTTCGTTTAGTGCAAATAGTGGAATGACTCCAGAGTCAATGAGTATTGAGTACAAGCAGTATGAATAAAGTATATTTTTGGACTCAGATTTTTTACTTTCTATGGTCAGTTAGGTTGATTCTTAATTTCTTACCAATCGAAATGTAACAATCAAAGGGAGTTTAGGTGTGACTCGGGCTAGTAATCCCCAGCCGACCTTTGGTTACTTCGTTTAGTGCAAATAGTAGAATGACTCCAGAGTCAATGAGTATTGGTACAAGCAGTATGAATAAAGTATATTTTTGGACTCAGATTTTTTACTTTCTTCTAATCTGAGATGGAAGGTATGAGG
>NW_007396381.1:0-962 GCF_000475195.1 Diaphorina citri | reverse complement strand
AGGACCGGGAGATAAAGAGGAGAGAGGGCCAGGAGATAAAGAGGAGAGAGGACCAGGAGATAAAGAGTAGAGAGGACCAGGAGATAAAGAGTAGAGAGGACCGGGAGATAAAGAGGAGAGAGGGCCAGGAGATAAAGAGGAGAGAGGACCAGGAGATAAAGAGTAGAGAGGACCGGGAGATAAAGAGGAGAGAGGACCGGGAGATAAAGAGGAGAGAGGGCCAGGAGATAAAGAGGAGAGAGGACCAGGAGATAAAGAGTAGAGAGGACCGGGAGATAAAGAGGAGAGAGGACCGGGAGATAAAGAGGAGAGGACCGGGAGATAAAGAGGAGAGAGGGCCAGGAGATAAAGAGGCGAGAGGACCAGGAGATAAAGAGTAGAGAGGACCGGGAGATAAAGAGGAGAGAGGACCGGGAGATAAAGAGGAGAGAGGACCAGGAGATAAAGAGGAGAGAGGACCAGGAGATAAAGAGGAGAGAGGGCCAGGAGATAAATAGGGGAAGAAACAGATTTGTCAGGGACTCTGTGTTTGAGAGGGGAAGAAAAAACTTCGCGGTGTTAGTGGATAAGTTTAAATATATGTAGCTACCTATACGCATGTACGAGTATATTCTGCTTGTTGTTCCGAAACCACCATTCTTGTGTTTAGAACTTAACATGGCTTTAAGTCTAGTATATAGGTACTTGTAAGCAAGAGAAATTTTCTAGGAGATATTGTTACTGACGTTTTGTCAGTGAAACTTTTTTGAACGTAGGTAGCTATTAAAAAAAAGTCCATAAATTAATAAAAGTAAATTTCATTTTTTCGTCCATTAAACAATGGGTATTCTGATCATAATAATTTACTGGTTTTCTCCCTTGTGATTCTGAGATATATGTTACATTATTTTATCCTTCCCATATTATTATTAATGTTCAACCTCATCCTTCCTTTCCTTCTCTCTCCCTCTCATTAATCAGGG
>NW_007396380.1:0-962 GCF_000475195.1 Diaphorina citri | reverse complement strand
CGTTCGATCCCTGGACCCAATATATTGGAACGTGCTCATTTTATGAGACTCATGTGACGTAAAATGTGACTTTCCTATCAGGATTGAATCGTAAAATGATATTAATCCCACTAAAATGATAAATTTCTGGAGCTAGTTTTATAGTTCCAGAATATTTTGAAGTTCCTCTGCCTTTGAATTTTGAAGATGTCCTCTGCCAGCCTAGTAATCTTGGAGGGTCTGCCTTGTAAGCGTTAGATCTCGGGTCTTACCCTTTTTTCGCTGAGGTTTCAACCATCTTAGCATTCCTCCTGAGGCTGAGTGCCCTCAAAAACAGTCAACAGCCCATGAAATCCCAAACGGTCACCTATCCATTTACCAACCATACACAACGCTGCTTAACCTCAGTGATCCGGACCAAGTGCAGTCAACGTAGCCGCTGGCTGCACCTACTGTTCTTGATGAAAACTTCGGATGAGAAGATTTGACTGGGCGTTACAATCAGGCAAAAAGCTTGACCTGAAAAAAGAAGAGGAGGAGAAGGACGACAAGAGGAGGAAGAAGGAGGAGGAGAAGAAGCAGGAGAAGAAGACGAAGAAGGAGGAGGAGAAGCAGGAGAAGAAGACGAAGAAGGAGGAGGAAGAGGAGGAGAAGAAGACGAAGAAGGAGATGAAAACTTCGGATGAGAAGATTTGACTGGGCGTTACAATCAGGCAAAAAGCTTGACCTGAAAAAAGAAGAGGAGGAGAAGGACGAGAAGAGGAGAAAAAGGAGGAGAAGAAGACGAAGAAGGAGGAGAAGAAGAAGAAGGAAGAGTAGAAGAGGAGGAGAAGGAAGAGTAGAAAAGTCCAATATTTACGTTTCCCCCATACTCTCCCAAAGTAATCCTTCCGTTTTAAAGCATTTTTTTTTATTCCATTTTTATTTATCGAAGATTTTCTTTTATTTGAATCTCCCATGTCAGGACTTCTTGATTTATGTGT
>NW_007396379.1:0-962 GCF_000475195.1 Diaphorina citri | reverse complement strand
TATACAATATACATATTGTAAATATGTACTAGGCCTGTTCGCACGACAATAATGCATTCAATCAGCGGTCTGCAACTTAGTCCATAAAACAAACACTGTGTAACCGATGGTCCCTCATCTGGATTTCTGGATATCAACCACGCGCAAAGTTGCTTTACATCAGTGATCCATTGGGAATTGGTGCATTCAATTCAATTCAATTCTTTCATGTATTTCAATTCAATCTATGTTTTGAAGAAAATAATCAATGTGCTGTTGTCGCTAGCTTGAAATAATTACAATAAAAAATCTCTAGCCTAGTTTGACCCGTCGGAAGAAGCATTTTTACCCCTCGGAGCGTAATTACCTCCAGGTTGATGACCACTGTATGGTGTACTGCCATAAATCGACTGATTTATGATTGTTATGAATTCATATGAAACCAATGCATTTACATGTTATGTATTACCTATGCAGTACGCATGTTGACATTATTATGCAATATGACGTTAACATTTGTGTTGACAATGTGAAGGTGGTGTAGTGGTCAAGATGATCGTCTGGTGTGCAGGAGGGCGTAGGTTCAATCCCAGCCGAGGTATGGAATTCAACATTCTACCACAGTAAATATACATATAATATGTAGTAATATACTGTAGGGGAAAAGGACTTTTTAGCCCTGGAGTAAATGACTTTTTGAAGAAAAAAAAAAGTACCTAGCTATCGGGAGTCGAACCCCAGTCCCTTGGATTACGAGTCCAACGTTCTACTACTGAGCTAGGAGCTACTCGGAAGGCAGATGTATTATCCAATTCTCTATCCACACAGACATATCTATCAATAACCAAGTACTTTTTGAATGAATGAAATAATGAATTTTATCAATTTCTCACTCACCAAGAATTCGAAAAGCCAGCCTAGTTAGCTTAGTTGGTAGTGCGTCTGCCTTGTAAGCGCTAGGCCGCGGGTTCGATTCCCGCCCG
>NW_007396378.1:0-962 GCF_000475195.1 Diaphorina citri | reverse complement strand
GGCAACATTTTCTGAATGTTTTAAATACATATTATCGTTTCCAAATCTTTTTGGTGCCTTCAAAAAGCTAATGTTATAATTACATATGTCTCTGGTTTTCTATTTGGCTTTATTTTCAAAGGAAATGTTTTTGATTTTGAAAACCGATTTTTGTCATTTGAGCGCTCGAATACAACCAAAATAGGTTCAACGTCCATTTGTCCCGATTTTTTTGCACTTGACTATACGAGTATTATTTTGGTTTGGGATTTTGGTTCAATTTTAATGAAGCCATTGCAAGTCAGAGCTGCGCCAATTAATTTGGTTATTATTTTCAATAAATTGCATACAGACGGGCACCCAAAACTGGTTCACGTCCATGATAGTAATGGTTATTTATTTCTCGGTAGTTCGTGAGAATATTTTGGGACCGGATTTAAATCAGCTCTGAGGACTGGCTCAGGATATGAATTTTTCTGGTAGAAAGATCTTGGCGTTGATTTTATTAAACCCAATATAATACATACTATGTTAATTAAACTAATACGAATGTAAATTCTGTTTTCCAAGAAGTTCTAAGTGCTCAAACATGTAAACAATTAAAGTCATCGGTTAAAATCGGTCATTAAACAAACGCAGTGATTTCAAAGTGTTAATAACTCAACCATTTTTAGTGGGAAAGGATAGAAAATTAGAAAGGAATGGCTACCTGTTACTCAGAAACTCAGAGGGCTGTCAAAGAAGATGGTACCTAATAATAATGGTAATTTGTTGTTGATTTGTTCCATCATTACTCTCCAATGGTTGATCTGAATTTGGTGAAATCTACGTAGCTGTCATTTTAACCCATTATAGCGTCCTGTGTCATTTTGGGTCACATTGGGCTTTTCCCAGACTTAAAAGTCTTTTTCCTTTTGCAATTTCTTCTCATCATCTCATCCGTGGAATGGCCTTTGTTCGGGGGATTTTTCTCTTTTTATTCC
>NW_007396377.1:0-962 GCF_000475195.1 Diaphorina citri | reverse complement strand
AAATAATATCTGAATTAATGAATTAAACAACTCATGGATGCTATGGAAACAAAAAGACGCACGTTTGTTTACAATACAGAAATGACGCCATTTGTTACCATAGTAACAGCAGAGAATTTAGTGAACTAATAAAAGTTACCATGACAACAGCACAGATATTTGTTTACAAAACTGACACCATTAGTTACCATGGTAACAGCGGAGAATTTTGTGAATTACGAGTTACCATGACAACAGCACAAATATTTGTTTACAAAACTGATGCTATTAGTTATTATAGTAACAATAGATAGTTAAGTTCATTAATTCAACTAGTCTCATTCCCCACCCGAACGTTACAAACTAAACTCTGTTCACATTCAGACTGACGAAAACCTAGACTGACCTGAAGAGAGTTTGTTGCTGAATTAGAGATATTAAAAACAATATTCCCCCAAAGTCTTCAGTGAGAACTCAACACTTATTACACCGGAAACAATTGAAATACAAGACAAAACAACTCTGTATTTAAATTGAAGTGATGGAAAACAGATTTTGAAAAGCACCGTGATAGGGAAAACACAGCTTCATTCACCAATAAGCTGACAAACACTTCTTTGGTTGATCCCTGTTTCCTAGATATTTGGTCTCAACATAAAGTGAACAGAGTTTAATATAACTAGACACTAGATAATTGTTAAACATTATAATATGACAATGCAATGTAGATGCACTAAACATAGCTAAGCGTATTGTGTAGGACACAGTCAGGTGAAACAGAATAGAATACTCAAAGAATAGATCAATAGAAGAGAATTCTTGAAGATTGAAATTTAAAATTGCTATGAAATTGATTGGAAAAAAATACTTTTTGAGAATTTAGGCCTTGAATAGAAAAAATTAAATGGGTCACAGTTATACAGAGAATTTAGGCTGGTTCTGACAGACAGAGAGCTAATGAAATAAAACTTCGTAGTGCAAAA
>NW_007396376.1:0-962 GCF_000475195.1 Diaphorina citri | reverse complement strand
CAAATGGTAAGTCAACCACTGCATCGATGTTATCTTTTATTAAATATTTAGCTCCCTACGCCACTCCTATGGCAAGCTAATGTCATATAAATTTATGGCGCGTCCTCACTAGGGACACGAAACCAGGACACACCTCAGGTTAAAAGGTTGGCCCAGACTGTAGACTTTAATAATAATTCCTCACTAGGGACACGAAACCACGACACACCTCAGGTTAAAAGGTTGGCCCAGACTGTAGACTTTAATAATAATAATAATAATGAATTACTTTACAATTAAGGTACCTAGATAAGAGTTACTTAAGCTAAGTTTAGTGCAAAATAATAATAATCATAATGAATTACTTTACAATTAAGGTACCTAGATAAGAGTTACTTAAGCTAAGTTTAGTGCAATTTTTTTTTTTTTTTTTGATGAATCCTTTGCATGTTAATTTGTGTTGGGTATTGGAATTTTCTTTTCTTACTTATCATGAAATTTTACTTTCTATTACCATTTGCATGTTAATTTGTGTTGGGTATTGGAATTTTCTTTTCTTACTTATCTTGAAATTTTACTTTCTATTACCATAGGTACCTATAATGATATTTTTTTTTGTCCAAGTTTAGGCAGTTAGATTTTTTTTTCTACATGAGAAAGTGAGCAAGGGATTTTTCTACCCAAAGGAGGTTTAATTCTAAATGGTTTAAATTGGAAGATTTCATGGGAAAATTTTATTCAAAATCATTTGATACTAGGAGAATTTTTGTGGGAAAATTAGGTACCTAGTGAATACTTTTCTTACTTATCATGAAATTTTACTTTCTATTAAATTAGGTACCTAGTGAATATTTTTTTTCCAATGGTATTGAAAACTCAAAAACTTTATGGAAAGTACCTACTGTTTTATTTTGAAAATTCATTTAAAGATTTTTGTTAGGTAAATGGAATAATTAAAGGATTTAGTAATTATTAAAATTTTA
>NW_007396375.1:0-962 GCF_000475195.1 Diaphorina citri | reverse complement strand
TTGCTGCCACAGGCCACTTAGGTATGTATTTTCAATAGTTTTCTGAAAGAGAGCCTCTGATCGAAATGTTGCTTTTTTATGAAAAAATTCCAAGAGTCTGGCTCTCATGTTAAGGGAGATTTTTTAATACATGTGTTTCTGTGGGTAAACACCATGGATTATGCTTTGGCAGTCAGGGTGTTGAAAATTGATATCTCCTTGACGAAAGTGCCACAGAGAGGAATCATAAAATACGGTTTTACTTGATAATTTTCAGGTGGTGTGCTCGGGATGTCAATTCGTATCCATCACATATGAACCATTCATGTATCTCTCTGTCCCTTTGCCCTACGCTATGGAGCAACAAATTTGTAAGTACCTAACTACCTATTGTACCAACACTAGAAACGTGTTAAGAGTGAGTGAGTTACTAAAAAGAACTACTCTTTTCATTGGACTTCTGATACCTAGAAAGGGTTGAAGAGTGAGTCAGATGTTTTGGGATCGAAGCGTATGAAAGTGGGGAACGATAATAAATTGTTGCGAGTACGCTTAACACCAATGAAATGCATCAATGTTTGTGGCGTAGTGGTCAAGACGCTCGTCTGGTAAACAGGATCCCAGGCGAGGCATGGAATTTTATCCTCATTTATTTGAGAATTTGACCACATAATAATGGAGCTCTAAGGGTTAGGTGGCAGAGAACGCCTCCGGCGTTAACGTTAACCCTGCCTAGTGGTTACCTTCCACTCAAGAGTCTATTATTATTATTTTTGAAAGTCTTAAAACAGTATTATTTCAGGCGTCACATTTGTACCTACCAGTGTACAAGGTTCCGATGTCTCCCCAATCCAATGTTTGGTCACTGTTAACAAACAGGACCGTGTGTCTCACATCAAGCAGAATGTGTGTAAAGTACTCGGCATTCAGTCGGATTTACTCCTGGCTGAAGTACTGGATCATCATGTGGCCAAGTTCCTCGA
>NW_007396374.1:0-962 GCF_000475195.1 Diaphorina citri | reverse complement strand
AAAAACGTCCTTCTTTCTGAACGACAGGAATTAGAAATGGTTTTATCTTAGTAAAAAACTTTTGAACTTTTGAGAAAAGTTTCACAGTTTTGGTTGAAATCTTCAATTTTTCGAAGAAATAATCTTAGAAAATAAGAATAAAATACACTCTTGGTATAAAAATAAATAGATCAACGAATAAATAAATAAAAATGAAAAATAAAAGAATTAAATAAATTTTTTAAAAAACTAAAAAGTCAGATACAAGCAGGTGTCTTGACTGTTCAAAGTTTCAGATGACTTTAAAGTTTCAGTTGACTTTAAAGTTCAAGTTGAGCCAACTTTTACTAGTAACCAGACGAAGATTGAGAGGTACTTAACCTGAGATCGGTAGGTAGGTATAGATAGGTATTACCTACTTCTGTTTCTGTACCTATATTCTCAACTCAACTTAACTTGATATTGATACCTTGATAGAGCTTTAGTTCAGAATATATTTAACCCTTTGAAATGAACCTGTCGCTGTCGTCCATACCTTCTGGACTGCGCACACAGGAATTTCGTTAAAAAGTCCCCCTATTTCAATATAATAATTATAATGTAAGCCTTTGAGTTTTCATAGGCTCATCGTCCCGAAACTTAAGAGAGAAGGAAAACAGGATAGGAGAAAGCCAACCGTTCCGAGAACGAACATTATCCGTTCAGGATAAAATCCGCCCCGCGCAGGAATCGAAGCTAACTAGGCTGGCACTGAAAAATTTTTCGTCCCTTTAGAATACCTAACTAGGCTGGCACTGAAAAACTTTTCGTCTCTTTAGAATACCTAACTAGGCTGGCACTGAAAAACTTTTCGTCCCTTTAGAATACCTAACTAGGCTAGCATTGAAAAACTTTTCGTCCCTTTAAATACCTAACTAGGCTGGCACTGAAAAACTTTTCGTCCCTTTAGAATACCTAACTGAAAAACTTTTCGTCCCTTTAGA
>NW_007396373.1:0-962 GCF_000475195.1 Diaphorina citri | reverse complement strand
AGTGAAATAGCAACGTAGATTTTTTGTACCTACTGATAATTTGTGTATTGTACAACTTCGTTTGATAATATCACAAAATTTGCCATCCGTAATCTTCTTATTATACATTACGCACATAGATATTTATACGTATAATAAGGTAGGTAAGGTATCTAGCACGTATTACCTATACATGCGTACCTAAATGTATTTATTTTTCACTCAATCCATTAATTTTTGAGTATCCAGCTCCGCTATTAAAATCTGGAGATTTGGCGTCTCCACTAATAAAATCAGTGAATCCATCATCTCCACCAATCATATCAGTGGTTTTGATATCTCCACTGATCAGGTTAGAAATTTTTTAATTTTCTCTAATTAGGGCAGCCATTTTGGTGCATATTTTTACTTATTTTAATTTTGAAACAACCTCAGTGGTGCAGTTGGACTTTGGATCTGGAGATTGGTGGTTCGAGTCCAAAAGTCATAAAATTTTTCTAATAAGTGTAATAGATAATATTGAGGAACGATATTTGTGACAATAATTTTAAGTCTGCGAAACACAATTGAAAATTTCTTCATTTTAATTTTGAAGGGCGCCAGCCTAGTTAGTTTGGTTGGTAGAACGCCTGCCTTGTAAGGGCTGGGCCGCGGGTTCGATTCCCGCCCTGGGTGGATTTTATGCTGAACGGATAATGTTCGTTCTCGGAACGGCTGGCTTTCTCCTATCCTGTCTTCCTTCTCTTTTAGATTTTGGGATGATAAGACCTTAGCAGTGATCGCATTGACTTCAATGTTCTATGTATGTAGAGGGGATTAAGTACCTTAGACCTACTTGAGTATAAAAGATATGTAATACCCACCTATACTTCCATTGCATTGAAATCCAACTTTCATTTTACATGGGTTATTTTGTTTAATTGTTTTAAGATATTTTTGCGCATGTTGAACATAGGAAGGTTCCAATGAAGGGTCTGTTAGAA
>NW_007396372.1:0-962 GCF_000475195.1 Diaphorina citri | reverse complement strand
TTAATAATAAAGAACATATCCACGTGTTATACTCGTGTTGTACTCGATATACAGGATGTCCCCTAGTACTCTATATACCGGGTGTCAAGAAACTGGTACAATATTATTCGACGAGAACTGTACAATAACCCCTGGCCGCGGGTTCGATTCCCGCCCGGGGCGGATTTTATCCTGATGTTATAATGTTCGTTCTCGGAACGCCTGGCTTTCTCGTATCCTGTCTTTCTTCTCTTAGATTTCGGGACAAAAAGACCTTAGCGGTTATAGTTCCCTCTGTCAAACCTCTTAAAAAAAAAACTTCTTCTCCAACCCTCTGTCAAACCTCTTAAAAAAAAAACTTCTTTTCCAGTCTCCAATCAGAATCTAAAGCGAACTTAAAGTTACTCCTGAAGCAGGAGACATTTCCCTCCTGAGCTTTCACACACAACTTTCTGTTTTGTAAGAAGTGAAACCGAGACGTAAAGTTTTCCAATTTGGATCTCCTTTTGAAAGAGCTCCTGCACTCCTCCAACGGGGAAATGAAGTTGAAGATATTAACACAGAGACTCCCTTATAAGCGACTAGACACTCGTACCTACTGTTAGAAAGGTAAACAAGACACACAAGTAAAGTCAGGTAATCACACTTTATTTCAAATTAGTTTTCAAATTCACACTACACAATATATACGTACACAAACATCAATCATGTACCTCTTTATTTCATCTTCACACTGACAAAACTTGAATAGAAAAGGATTTCACATAGGTAATATCATAAATCATATACTTACTGTTAAGAAGGTATCAACAGAGCGTGTTGCCAAGAAGAAAGGATAAAAACTAATTAGAGAATTACCAAACTTCATCTCTCCAGCAAGTTTCTGATTTTCACAGCTTTTTAATATACGGATATAAACGGTACCTTTTGATACCAAAATATTAAACTTGTGTACATTATTAAAAAACAGAACTTTTCTTTAG
>NW_007396371.1:0-962 GCF_000475195.1 Diaphorina citri | reverse complement strand
TAATAATAATAGACTCTTGAGTGGAAGGTAACCACTAGGCGAGGTTAACGCCTTAGGCGTTCTCTACCACCTAAGAAAAAAAAGAAAATAAATTAAAAGCGAGGGAACAATTTCATGTGTGACATGAAGCCTACCATAAATCGCTTTTCGGAGGTTTCATGTCTCACTTGAGAAATAAATGAGGATAAAATTCCATACCTCGGCTGGGATCGAACCCACGCCCTCCTGATTACCAGGCGAGCGTCTTGACCACTACGCCACCGAGGCAGGTGGCGTAGTGGTCCAACTGTAACAACAACGCTTAAGGTTCATGTAGGACATGAATCCTACCGTTAGAGCGATTCTGATGAAATTGATTCTGTACGCAAAAGGTTAATAGAGCTTTGTCAATCATTCAATCTTAAACTAATGTCAACACACTTTAAGAAAATGCCAAGAAAACAAAAGACGTGGAAATGTCCTAATTCGCATCTCGGGGAATTTCAGATAGACCATGTGGCAATCACCTACACCTCTCAAAAAGAAATCACAAATGTCAAAGTCAGGAAAGAAGCCAACATTGAGACCGACCACTACCTGACAACAATAAAATTGAATTTTATACCCGACAACAAGAAAAGAACACCAAAAATGAAAATTCCACGCATTGATACCAAAATCTTGAAACTAAAAAAACAAGAATCTGTTCAAAAGTTGGAGATAAAGAGCAATGAATGGCAAGATATGAAAGAAGCTATTATTAAATCGGCACAAGAAATAGCACCCTTGAAGAAACAATCAAAAAACAAGTGGTGGAACGAAATTTGTGAAGAAACCATTGCGAAAAGGCTAATCTCTTGGAAAAAATGGCATTCATCAAAAAAAGAAGAAGACTACAACGCATTTAAAGAACAAAGAAATGAGACCGCAAAAATCATCAGAGGTGTTAAAAGAAAATATGAGAAAGATCAACTAGCACAGAT
>NW_007396370.1:0-962 GCF_000475195.1 Diaphorina citri | reverse complement strand
TTCCGAGAACGAACCTTATTTTGTTCAGGATAAAATCCGCCCCGGGCGGGAATCGAAGCCGCGCTCCCGTCCAAGCTCACTAGGCTAAATCTCATTTTCAAGTTTCTTTTTATTTTGTTCTATTTTGATTTTTTATTTTGTTCTATTTTGATTTTTTATTTTGTTCTATTTTGATTTTTTATTTTGTTCTATTTTGATCTTTTATTTTGTTCTATTTTGATGGATATTGATGACTAGTTTTATAGACATCGTTCATGTATTTTATAGCTGACAATGTCAGTTCTGATAACTGTTTCTACAAATAGCAAATAGATTTGATGATAATAATTTTATGAAACAACTGATTCGACCAGCTGATAAAATCAGTATCTACTAAATCTATTATTTCTATAATAGTAAAACTTCTATTATCATTTATTACTATGGACCTATATGTAAGTATCTATTATACTATACTTATTACTGTCTTCATTTACAGCTTCTTTATGGAGGTTTATCGCTTTCTAAAAATAAAAAAATGGGTTTTATGTCAAATTGACAAACTCTCTGCTGTGATTGGTTAGTAGGGTTTAGCACTTGTTTTTACGGCTCTCTAATTTTATTGGTGGAGCTATCATGATAGAGAAAGAAGGGAGAGTGATAAAAACAAATAAAGATAAAAGAGAAATAAGGAGAAAGGACAGTAGCAGAAAGGATATAAAGAGAGACAGTAGTAAGGAGGAAGAGAGAGAGAAAAAGAAAAATAGGAAGAAAAAGAGAAAGTGAAGGGAAAGAGATGAGGAACTAAGGAATGAGAGAAAAAAGAAATATGAAAAGAAAAAGAAAAGGACAAAAAGAACAACCAGTGTGGAATAAGCGAGAGAAAATAAAGAGAAAGATCAGAAGTATATATATATACTAGTAAATCTGTTCTAGAACAGGTAACATCGTAACTTCAACTGTTTTCTTGATTTAGGTTCCTC
>NW_007396369.1:0-962 GCF_000475195.1 Diaphorina citri | reverse complement strand
ATGGTCGTGTTCAAAAGTGGCCTATGTGCTACAGAAACTTTGCTCACCAGTCAGTTGACACCACTGGACATGTTGAATCATTCCATAGGAGATTGAAAAATGATTATATGCACAGAAAACCCAACAAGAGGGTAGATAAGTTGATTGAAATGCTCCTGGTAATTGCTTCTGATGATTCTTGGAAAAGGAAGAGAAAGGAAACATTTGGTTTAGTGCAAAGCCTGAAAAGTTTATCCCATGAAAAGGGTATTGCCATACCAGACACAGATGTACACTATCTAGTAGATAATATCTGGGAAATCAAGTCCTCTCAACCTGATGTACCACATGAAGTAGTGAGACTGTGTGAAGTGTGTACTAGTGACCATTGCATTATCAAATGCACAAGTGCAAGCTGTATCAACCTGTGCAGCCATATGTATTATTGCTCATGTCTTGATCCTAACCCTCTCTGCAAGCACATTCACAAGTTACATTGTATTCTGACCAGAGGTACTACTGTTCCTGTCAATGAAAATCCTAATAATGACATAGAACCTACCTTTTCACAACCAATACATGTCAGGAGTATAAATAGTCAAGCAGTGTCATCTCTGCTGTTCAGAGATAAACAAAATCAAAAATTCTTGGACAATTTAAAAACACTAGTTCAAACTGCTGAAACTGATAGTAGGAACTGGAGTGCACATCTATTATGCAAGTTAAATGCAGACATTGATGACATGTTGAAGAATATTAAAACATCAACCAGTACCAATGTCAGTGGAATGTCCCAGATGACACCTACTGCTACTATTACCTCAACTCAAAAATTGCAGACTCAAGACTCACAGATGTTGCCCTTCAGAAGGCTCAAGAAAAGAAAGAAGGCTGTTGATCCAGCTGTTCAGAGTCTAAGGAAGAAGGCTGTTCTAGAGGATTTATCCTCCTACATACCATCAAACCAGATTAATGAATCTGAA
>NW_007396368.1:0-962 GCF_000475195.1 Diaphorina citri | reverse complement strand
CATTTTTTGCTGTCTTGGTTTTAACTAATCGATTATACATTTTTCTGCTGTCTGTTTGTTTTAGGAAGTTATTGAATGATTATTTTCAGAAAATGAACTGGGTCAACATGAAATAAAACGTCCAATTGAATTTTTCGATTTTTCGTCTTCGGTGGTCCCCTACGGCAGTCCTTTTCTTAAACAGTTATGTGCGTAAGATCCATAACAATTCACTGAACTCCTTACCTACTATAACAGTATAAACTAGAAGGTAGGTAATTTACCTCAAATTTTCCTTGCAAACGCAATAAAGCTTTATTCGAAAGCATTAAAACTTGATTTGCTTTTCTTACCACCCAGAATATCTTCCCTCTTCCCCTCCATCCCTTATTTCCCCTCTCTCTCCTCCTTCGGTGCGATCTCATGACAGAATTTTATCACAACGGCTTTCGCAGCATCGGGGGGCAGCCCAAGATAATGTTGTTGCTATCATGAGGATAGAGATGAGCTTTGTGGGTATACCAGCGTTCAGGAAAGAAAAACCAACCATGAGAAATTGAACCGCCATGCAAGGATTTTTTTCTCTCTCTTTTAGGTGGCAGGGTTCTCCTGGAGGAAGCCTTTCACCCAACCACTGATTTTTCTTTCACTGTGAGCCTTTAAAATAATTCACTAGGGAGGTTTTGATATCAGTATCTTTCTTTTGGACAAAATAATGCTGGACTTCACATAGACCTAGAGGATAAACTAAATTTCTATTTTCAATGGGTTTAGCGTCACTGTAAAACAACCACTTAAGGTCTTTAAAGACGTGGATTTCACCCTCCATTCTGATACAAGCTACCTGCCTTCTCAGTGGATGTGTCACTTTTACTATAAACTATTTGAGCGTGTGTGCCTTGGCCAATCAGCACGACCACTGGGTTTCCGTCCGGTACAAAACGGTCCGATGTTCCGTGATACACGCCATTCTACATCATTAC
>NW_007396367.1:0-962 GCF_000475195.1 Diaphorina citri | reverse complement strand
GTCATATGTTGTACAACATATGTCACATGTATATGGACTGAAACATTTGGTGCAAGTTGACCCTAAGGAACATTTGGTATGTAAGTTGATTGGTTCTGTGGACACCTACTGTGATTGTGAGTTGAAAATTTGGACTTTTGGTATGATCAAGTTGATTCTATTCAGTAAAGATAGCATTTGGTGTGATCAAGTTAATTCTATTCCATTGAGTTAGCATTTTTGGTGCGATCAAGTTGATTATATTCAAGACAAGAAAGCACATGGTGTGATCAAGTTAATTCAATTGAATTAATAATTACCTCTTTATTTTCTACTGGCACGTGACATGAGTCTATGATATCGTATTACATGTGATATCTACTCGTAGTAATAGAGCGTACCTATATTGATTGCGTGATCTTTGTTTTTCCACTAATTATCCTTAGGGAGTGTGACTGCTGAATGAAAACAACTTGATTGACCTTGATGTGTATTGATGTCATTACATGTCCAGATTATAAAGCGAGGGATTGTGCAGATTTGTAGAGAAAATTATGGTCCTGTTGGGGAAAACATGATTTACATCAGATTTGGACTTTCTGTGCGTTTTCGTCATTTTTTTTTTATCTGGTTGTCTACGGCAGTGAGTCAATCTGGATGAGGTTAATGTAACCCTCCTCCCCGAAAGGAGGGTAAAATTAACAGTGCCTGACCACTGTAGTGTGGATTGTAGACCTGTAGACAGTTGTGTGGATTGTAGACCTGTAGACAGTTTCATCAGCACAGAAGAGAACCCGTGTTTGGCCTAGTGTTTCGTGTTTGGTGTGGCCTAGTGTTTCGCGTGATGGTGGGCTTGAGGATGTTTCATAATGGTTCTATTATCACAGGCCGAAACAATTGATACCATGTGGTGGGAATATTCCTACTACATATTGTGTACTCGATGTTACTCACCGAAAATAATTACGAGGTAGGCAGAGTAG
>NW_007396366.1:0-962 GCF_000475195.1 Diaphorina citri | reverse complement strand
TATTGAGGATAAAATTCCATACCTCGGCTGGGATTGAACCCACGCCCTCCTGTTTACCAGGCGAGCACCTTGACCACTGCACCACCGAGGCAGGTAAGAATAGGACAGTTTCTAAACATGGCTTTCTGAGACCTAAGGTTTTTTTTTAGGTTTGATAGAGGGAACTGTAACAACGGAGGTCTTATCGTCCCGAAATTACAGAGAGAAAGAGGACAGGATAGGAAAATTTAGCCGTTCCAAGAACGAATCTTATCTGTTTAGGACAAATTTCGGCCAGGGCGGAAGTCAATAAAATCTCTTATGGTGGGTTTCACCAAGCTTTTTTTTAACCTTCTTAACAACCTGTTAGCTTAACAGCGCTGTCAAGCCTGTACAAATCAAATGGAACTTAACTGACTGTTAGCTTAACAGACCTTCTAAGGACTGAATGAATATTGGTGAAATCCACCCTGATGTAGTCAAATTTTGACTTGGCGGGGCGGACCACTACCGCCCTCCTTATTATCAGGTGCGTGGAGCATACATATCTCTGGCACTCGGTGACCGCAGCACTCAGGACAAGCGCCGCACCAAACTGATGAGACGTCTGAATGATGAAATGGAGTATCTGGTAGAGAGGACGGCTCGGGTTATTGAACATGTGTCCAGAGATCCCGCACCCCCTAAAGGTGAGACGTGAAAAATATCTTGCCCCTTAAAAGGATAAAATTTAAAATAATAGATCAGTTGCGCTTACTTGGGTGGTGTTTCAAAGTCATAGAGCAGGAAAAATGAGGACCAACGGAATTTTTCTTTTTCTTCTACGACTTCTAGATCCCGAGATAAATCGATTTAAAAAATACCGGTAAATCGTAAACTTTGACGTCACGGCATACGCTCCCGTGGGCGATGACGTCACATCAAATGTCCCAAGCAAAGCTCCCTTGCAGGCAACGCATTAATGTGTTTGTGCGCATACGTTT
>NW_007396365.1:0-962 GCF_000475195.1 Diaphorina citri | reverse complement strand
TTTTACACCAATAATTTGCGAGATACAGCCTGATTTCTTCGAATTTGCCATCAAAAATTTTGTCAAAAGAGAACGAATGTGCCATCAAATTCAAGGAGTTAGAGACTGTAGATAAGAGTTAGCAACCGCTGAGTTCTTTGATAGAGATTGAACGTCACTGGTATAACTTCTAAGATCTTTGATGACGGGGGTTTTCTCCTGCTTGGAGGGTATTGGTGACAATCTATCCGCCTACTCACATCCTCACCCAGCCTGAGTGGGGACGGGAAAAGCCGGCAGCACGCTATTGTTCAGGCGGTCACCCATCTGACCTATCTGAATACTAACCACGTGCACCGTAGCTTAAGCGAACTGGTACATTTAACGTACTATCGCCGCTACCACTGACTAGAAGAGTTAGTAACCTCAGGATCCAGATATTCCTGATACATAAGTTATGTCTCTCATATTCTCAGGTCATTCGTGAAGCATTATCACCATTATGTGTGACAAAACACGCCGTACAATGCTGAGAATGATATGAACTGATTTGTTGTTCAGCAATCTATAATCTAATAAAAATCCAATCTTCGCATCAAAAGAGGATGATCCTCAACGTGGGATAATCTATGGGAAATGATACTTGGCCCATTGTTGTGCCTGGGATTGATGTCAATTATTTTGTCTAATGCTGCTGAGAGACTATTGATGTTGACATAAGTGAAGAGTATGTTTATGCCTACTAGATCGTACACCTTAGGAGTGCTCACTCAAACAGCGATAGAATCGTTCCCAGGAAGAAGAGCCTGTGTTATGTTTGCTACTATTTTGTAAGGCGGTCTCTTCATGATCCCTTGTGTGCAGCGTCCATTTTACTATAGGAATATTGCACTGATGTTTGCTACTAACTAACAGAGGTCCTTCTTACTGGGAATGAATCAAGAGAAGTTTTTGAAGACGTTTGTTACAGGAGAACTCTAGCC
>NW_007396364.1:0-962 GCF_000475195.1 Diaphorina citri | reverse complement strand
ATTCTACAAGCAAAGAAGTAAACATCAACATCCGAACGTTAGAATTAATTGGTTCTTGAGCATTAGCAACAACTTGATGTAGCGCGAAGCTAGTAACGATCTCTGGTCTGGACTTGGCTATAACTATAATCTAGGTCCTAGGAGAAGAAATCACCTTGGCATGCACTCGTGAAAATTAAACAACTCAACGCGGGGCACTATGAATACAATGATGAAATAACAGCATTACTCCGATGTATAAACAAACAAATGCAAAAAACAAACGGTTGTTCAATTAACTTTGATTGAACATTATCCAAGAGCTAACTGTTCACAAGAAAACAATTTCAGCACGCGGGGCTATCTCATCGACTTCTTTAGAATCTCTCGAGATGGCCAGAAGATAATGGCGAAGACCTCCTGGAACGAAATGGTTCCACAATGATATCACTGAGGCAGTTATTAAATTAGTAGTTGAAACGCAAACTCGATCAGACATAGTCTCAATCAGAAAAGAATAGATCAGAGATAAAGGTATGCGGAGAACAAAGGCAGTTAGCAGCTTGGAGCTGGAAGCCATTTTATGAAATCTTGTTGTCACGGAGTTGCCATCAATCTTGACTATCTTCAGTGGAGGTAATCAAAATCATGCTAAGTAGAGCTAGAACTCGGACGAGATAGAATCTTTATGTCCATAGTACCCAAGTATCTACTGGTGCTTTATTTTGCAAAGTAACTGTAAAATTGAACGAGCTGAAAGTTTGCCAATCTGAGGGTTACTGTCCATGTTGAAAGGGACTGTATCAAGTTCCTAAGTCCCACTAACCAAGTAATGTTGCTATCTGAAATTTTTAATGTCCATAACAACTTCTTCTTTTGTGACTTTTCCCGTATTCAGATCGGTTTTTTTTGTCAGCCTCTCAATCAGCTCTTGGGTGATCACTTTTGGGCTGGCATTTGGTGTGGACTGCAAAACTTTACGA
>NW_007396363.1:0-962 GCF_000475195.1 Diaphorina citri | reverse complement strand
CGATGGTGGGATTCGAACCCGGGACCTTCTGCATGGCAAGCAAGCGCGTTACCACTGGACCAACCGTGCCCCCAAAATTTAAATTCAAAAATGAAATTTCTATTAGAAAGGTTTGAAATTCTTAGGACCGGGTCCACAAACGGAGTTTAAACTCAAGTTAAAAAAAAGAGCTTTGATAGAGGGAACTGTAACTGCTAAGCTCTTATCGCCCCGAAATTGAAGAGAAAAGGAAGACAGGATAGAAAAAAGCCAGCCGTTCCGAGAACGACCATTATCCGTCCAGGATAAAATCCGCCCCGGGCGGGAATCGAACCCGCGACCAAGCACTTACAAGGCAGAAGCACTACCAACCAAGCTAACTATTAATAGCCGCAAAAATATTTGAAAAATAAATTTCAAATTTCGAAAAGGAAGATTTTAAATTAAACTCTGGTTTTTTGGAATCAATGAACCATTGTTAAGGGGCAACAGGGTGAAATAATTGCAATCAAAATGGGTACGAGCTACGAGTTCATTTTTATGCTTTCCTTATCCTACCTGTAGGAAGGACTGTAATGTATTCGGGTCAATTTTTTCTTCTTTTTTGTTGCCAAGATTGAGAATTGAACTCAGGACCTTCGACACGGACTTACCTTGCTCGATCTCTATCTTCTTCGTCTGTACGAGTTTCTTGAGTGCCTTAGCGTCCTTGTAGATCTGAGATCCGGGTTCGTTGAACGTACACGCGTTCTTCGTCATCAAAATTAGATCCTTCTCCATGTCACCTGAAAACGGGCAAAACAGGTAAACATTGATTTAAAATTATCTAAAGAACATTTAACAAAAAGAAAGATTATTTTTTTTTTATTTAGGTTTGATAGAGGGAACTGTCTGCAAGTATCATCAAGTTTTGAAACAAAATTCAGCCTTCGACTTGCTTAGAACCAAGTTTAAACTAGGATGTTCACACCAGATTTTTTTTT
>NW_007396362.1:0-962 GCF_000475195.1 Diaphorina citri | reverse complement strand
TCTTTAAAATTTGGCTTTAATAGAGGCAATTTCCCTGTATTACAGGACTTATAAGTTTCATGAAACGGGGCCCAGGTTACAACTTCATTGAACTTCACTTGTTCAATAAAATTCAATACGAAAACACAACGGTTAAGGTAACTTTCCAACTGTTCATTTTCCTATTCACAACTTCAATAAGGGATTAGGGACTAGGGGCCTTCATAAAGCCACTGAATGATCGATCAACACAACCTTTATTATCAGATCTTTAGAAATTCCAGCCGAATTTCAAGCCCTTTTGAAAGATCGACATCAGATTTCAGATCCCATTAACTTACCTGTAAATCTCCTTTCCCACCTTCTATACTCCAATGTGCTCAAATGATGCTCATAACAAGCCATAAACCATAATATTAATAAATTATAATAAGTAATTATGCGAGGTGAATTTCACTTGTCTTCCATCCTACATTGTAGTGCTGAAATAATTATGCTGATTGCCGTGACAAAATAACCGCGGGCCCCATGACACAAGTGCCCTTCCAAAGATTAAAATTTTAGATGTAGGTATTGTAGGTATGTATATGAAAAAATCCAGTTCTAGAGTTCAAAGTTTTAGCTTGACAATTTTGTATTAATTTGTCTGTTTATTTTGAGGAATATAATTGCCCTAGACCTAGGTCATAGTGAATAAAATGCCCTGGGCAACTAGGCAATAATTTCGCCCTTTGCTTGTAATTTCTTGTAAAATGTCCTAGCAATTGGGCAAAATGGAAAATGCCCTAGGCATAAATGAAATGAAAAACCAATTACTTACCTCCCCAGTACAAACTGTATATCGTTAGTTCTTAACCAGTAGTACCTATGCGGACTTCCATTTTGACACAGTCAGTCCAAATGTGGTCCAAGAAGTGGTCTGGTGGTAAAAGTTTGAGAACCCCTGACGACGTCCATAACGGAGAAAGAAGAGAAAAGAGTTC
>NW_007396361.1:0-962 GCF_000475195.1 Diaphorina citri | reverse complement strand
ATTGTTATAGTTACCCTCTGTAAATAACTATCAATAAAAGAAAGTACTTAACCACTTCATAACTAACTTTCATGTCACATTTTCCATTTTCAGCAACAAGATGACTCGTCACTTCCATTGCATCAGACCGGGTTGTGGCTACACGTTTGTCCGCTATACGAATATGCTTCAACACGAAGAGTTCCATATGGACAACGCCCCTGTCAGCTTTAACACGGTGGTGTCTCCGTCTTCCAGATCTAGTAAGTTGGATCTGCCATATTTTGAATTTCTTGTGCCATTTCAATATTGCTCTCACTGTCCAGTTCTTTGGCGGCCTGCGGAAGCTTTTGTGTGAAATATGCAAAAACGTTTCTAATATTTGATTTGTGAAGGGAATTCGGAATTTGATTTTGACGAATGTCTGCATGTGGACTATTTAAGCTCCCTTTTTTACTGTCTGATAAGCATTCCCATGACTCCCCTTCCTAGGAGAAATATTAACAAACCCCTTTCCCGCGCCAATTTTATTTTCAGAAGAAAACTTTGAACCAAAGAGTGAAATTCGAGTGAAAAAAGAGAAGGACATTCTCAGCTCCCCCTCCTCCCCCAAACCCCTCCCTATGGTTAGAGCTTTAAGTCAGTCCCCTGATAATATTCCGGGCAAACACCCTACAGGTAAGTCCGTAGCTCCTGCACTGATTTCTTGTACCGTTTTGCATGACTCCCAATTCTGATAGCATGGTAGAACCAGACTTGTGGCCTGTAGAAATTTAGGGGGTCACCAAATCTTTCTAGAACTCAGGGACTTTTGTCCATAGTTACTTCAACTCCTGTTGCTCTACCGTCTTCTTTGTCTTTCTTTAAAATGTCTATTCGTACTTGTAGTCAAATGATCACACCAGATAAAAAATGGTTCCTATGAGATTTGAATCAAAATGGTGAAAAAAAAAAATATATATATGCAATACAATCGAATATGA
>NW_007396360.1:0-963 GCF_000475195.1 Diaphorina citri | reverse complement strand
CCGCCCGGGGCGGATTTTATTCTAAACAGATAAAGTTCGTTCTCGGAACGGATGGTTTTCTCCTATCCTGTCTTTCTTCTATCTTCGCTTTCGGGACAAAAATACATTACCAGTCACAGTTCCCTCTATCAAACCTACAATGAGAAAAAAATTGTGATAGGGTGCTACAAGTTTATGAAACATAGGGTGGAAGAACTCTATGATTGAATTAATTCCCACTATTAAGGACATTTAGGTTGTTGGAATTCTATAGTAAAGTTTCGAGCTTCCTGATAGGTATGGAGTTTAATATTAGAGTGCCGGCACCCAGTCACTCGGCTAGGCTTCCGGCACCCTAATTTTCTCTCCGTGTACATCAAAATAGGTTACAACTCTCCCTCCGATGATAAATGCTCTAGGCCCGTCACACCCCGCGACCTCTGTACATAAACTGGTGGCAAAATGATTAATGAAGATATAAATGAGTTATAACCTCCCCCCTCGTCTTCAAGGTGTCACAGATGAGTTGAAACTCGAGTTACCTACTTGAAACTTGTGTATTTGAGTAACTCAAAACTATACATGCGTACTAGGGTTGCCAACTTTTTTTTCGGCTATAAATGAGTTATAACCTCCCCCCTCGTCTTCAAGGTGTCACAGATGAGTTGAAACTCGAGTTACCTACTTGAAACTTGTGTATTTGGAGTAACTCAAAACTACATACGTACGTAATATTTAAGATAGAGTCACTTGCATCATTTGCATGAAACTACACATTTAGATATGTATGTTTGTATTTTTAATGATGATCGATGCTCCCTTTTCGTGTAGTCTTTTGACGGAAATTTTCATCTCGGATTTTAGGGTCCAAATTTTTGGACTCTAGGGCTAGGGTAATAATAATAATAATAATAATAATACCTAGTGCTTATTTATACTGCTCGCATAGGACTGAAAAGTCCCTTTACTCCAGCAGTAGGCTAC
>NW_007396359.1:0-963 GCF_000475195.1 Diaphorina citri | reverse complement strand
TTTTTAAAAATGGGCCAAACAAATCAACTTATTTAAGAAATACAAACTCTGTATATGTTCATCCCTTGTCCCCTGGGTACCGTATTGGTTCACCTTGTTATGATTATAATCCACACTGTAATATTCGCTGTAGTAATAATAGTAATGTATCGTATAGTAAATATCAGTTACCTAAACCTAGTGATACTATTATTTCATGTTTACCTTATAATGCAGAGACAGAGAGATACCTATATTCATATAATTGTGATAAGTCGTTTATACCTACTGATCGAAATCTGATTCATAATAATAGCAATCAAACTGTGATAAACTCCAGTCATTATAATAATATCTCGTATAGTAATAGTAGTGATGATCATAATAACTGTAACCTAGTCTTTCCTATTGTATGTCCTACGAAACCTCACCATACCATTAATTATAGTTTACAGCCTAATTCTAATGGAAATGGGACCTCTTCGCGAAATAATTCGGTCCTGTCTTTCTTCCATTTAAACATAGAATCTCTTAGGCACAAAGTCGATTTACTAGAATCCCTATTCAACCCTGGTGGATTATGTCCTGATGTTATCTGTATAACTGAACATTGGCTGGGTCCAGGAGACGAACAATATTGTGGCATGAACGATTATGTCGTGGTGAGTTCTTACTCCAGAAAACCAATATTGAATAAATATTATGGAGGTGTTTTGATTTATTTAAGGAATACTTACAAATTTAAACAAATAGATTTACCCCTATCATTATTGAAAGATTCGATCTTTGAAGCTACGGGTGTTAGATTATTGGGGTTGGGAATCTCTGTGTTTTGTATTTATAGATCACCTAAACCGGAAAAGTTCAATGAATTTTGTGAACTACTGGAAGAGTTCCTATTTACTCATGCCAATAATAATGAAAAATTAGTACTGTGTGGTGACTGGAATATCCATTTTGAAAATTTAAATAGCATAGAATGTA
>NW_007396358.1:8095-11285 GCF_000475195.1 Diaphorina citri | reverse complement strand
AATATTCTATTACTATCACTCATCACTTCCATCATTTCTATTTTCTTCACAAGTTCAGCATGTTTCTCCAGTGTTTTCTCGTTGACTTTATTTTTGTTTCTCTCTGCATTGAGTAGCTCGTTGCTTTCATTTAGTTTTCTCTTCAACATCTCCAGATCACTCTTAAGCACGCGGTTCTCACATTCTATATTCTGTTTGTCTATACGTGCTAGGGATGTTTGTTGTCTAAGATGTTTGATCACACTGATAACATTCTCATTACCACGTAATGTATCTTCAGAGAAGCTAGAGGAGTTTTCTATTTCATTGAGACTCTGGTTACATTGTGTACTCAGTTCATCCAATGCTTTGTATAGCGTTTCATTCTGAGTGCGAACTTCTTCTAATTCCTGACGTACTCTTGTCTTCTCGGCCTCTACATCACCTTGCTTTGCACGTAGTTCATGCTCAACCTGTGTAAGCTTAGCTTGTACAGCTTGCTTTTCATTCTCCAATGTTTGTAGTGTAGATTTCATCTCGGATAGTTCTTGTGTAAGCTTAGGTAAGCTCTGACTATCATTGGCATGCAGTTGTAACTCACGGAAGTAACTAGCCACAGCCTTCTCCTTCTCCATCTCACTCTGTCTCAGTTGCTCTCTCACTTGCTCCAGTTGGTGTCTCAGTTCATCAACCTCCCCACTCACATCCTCCGCGTTGCTTAACCTGGGTGTCACAGGTTGTTCACTGAGTAGCTTCTCTTTCTCTCTCACTTGTTGTGTTAATGTCTCCACCTGTTTAGTTAACTCCGCTACTTTGGCTTGTTGTGTCGCCTCTGCTGTTCTTAGTTGTGCACTCAGATCTCTGTTATGTTTCTCAAATGTAGCACAGATCTCCTGTATGGATTTTTCATTCTGTTTCGTGACTGCCACGAGGTTTTGACTCTCCTTGAGTTCTGCTTGTATCTTCATCATTTCATATTTGAGTTGATCGACTTGCTTATCTTTCTCTCCAGAGCTCACACTCATTGTCTTGGCATTGTCTAGTTCTATTCTCAACTCTGCCATTTCTTTCTCCATTACTTTCACTACTTCTCGTATCTTCTCTAGTTCTTGTCTGGCCATGGTCTTGGCTTCTGTTTCTTCTTCCACACGTGTCTTCAGTGTGTCTAGGTTCTTATTCAACATTTCCACCTTACTCACATGCATGTTTTGTTCTTCTGTTAGTTTGTGTCGTAGTCCATTTACTTCTTTGAGTGCGTCTTCTAGTTTAGATTCTAGTTTGGCTTTCCCCATAGACTCTGAGAGTTGCATCTGTGTCTTGATGGCTTCAATATGACTCATGAGCTGAGCATGCATGTTCTTCTCTCGTGTTAACACTTCGCGTGAGCTCGTCATGTCTCGTAGTTTCTCGTTAAGATGTTCTACCTCTCGTCTATATTGATCACTTTGTATCTCAGCTGTGGCGAGTTGCTTGCTTACTGTTTTCAATTGTTCATGCAATGCAGACACAACGGTTTCATTCTTAATCAAACTCTCCCTATAGGATTGACTTGTCTTCTCCAGGGTTGCCAGTTGCCCGGATGTTAGTTCAGCATTGTGGCGCAGTGTTGTCAACATCTCCTCCTTGTATTCATTCTCAGTGACTAACTTGCGAAGGTTAAATTAGATCAAATTAGGCGCTCAGGAACATCAAGTCGACGTAACGTAGCTCCTGACTAGTTATAGGGACTCGCTGTAGAGAGAAGTTCCTGCTCACGGACTTCTAATTGGCAATGACGCCTTTAACAGCTCTGCTTGAAGCTTTTCAGCATCACTGAAAAAACATAATACAACAATCACTGTATTAATAACCAATTACCAATATACCTTATAGATGAGCTAACAACATTTTGTGAACACATATTTTCAGGGAATTTTAGATTTTATCGATTATGAAATACTGATTTACATTCCCAAAGAACCAGATCTTACTTTTACTAGAACCCAGACCTCTGGAGACTGGAGTCATTACCTTTGACCGTGTATGTACATCGTAACCTCATATCAGACTTTGAACTTCTACTGTTACTCGAGTTCAAGCGGTGACATGACTAACTTCTAATCATTATCTCAATTACCTGACAACACATCACCAAAAAATGTCGGAATACATAACTAAAAGAAGAAACAAAAACGCCAAAAGACCAATGCAACGGATTGCAAAATTGTATTCAAATTTTAAAACGAGGCTACTTTTCTGAGTTCTGTGTTTGACCCTCACCTAAATGATATTGTTTCTTGTGAGCCCAGTTCTTTTGAGAGGGCAATTACTACGGGATGGACATGCTACAAAACACAGACCACACGAGTCTAATGGTGGGCACTATCTTCAGTTGCTACGGACAAACGAGCCGGTGAAACACTCATGATTTTATTATTTTTGTTTCTTGGAAACTACCACTAGTTGTCACCGGTTGTTGTTTGAGGTAGAAAGTCATCAGACTATTTTCATATGTTTGCTTCTGAGTTTACATTACCTGACCACGCAGCTCTTCCAATTGACTTCTCGCGAATATACTGACATTGCTCTTCGCTGAGAAACCAAACAACAAGTTTCATAATTTCAAAATATTATTTACATACCAGACAATTGCCTAAAATTAAAATGTGTCAGATAGCTGATTAGATTGGAATGGATTGAGTCTTCAGAAGTGGGGGGAAACAAGCATTAGTGGTCTGTTATCCGCATTTGTGAGTTTTGATATAGATTTTTTTTCTTTTTTTTTTCCGAATGTTCTGTGGTACCGGCAATGAAATTTAAAAATGAGAGTCGGCTCCCACCTAACAGATGAGCACGATTATTTTACTTCCTCCTTATTTCATAATAGGAAGGAATGTAATGACTAAATCGGGCCTCAATTTTTCGCGATAGTCAGTTTATTAGTGTTAACACGTTTTGAGGTCCCAGAGCCTAAATCCAAAAGTTTTCAGCCATTCGGTCCGTTGGTGTGTGTGCTGGTCTGTATAAGAGACAAAATAGTTCTCGAAAACGGTAAGAGACTAGAGACTATGAAAAATTTGGTATGCTTAGCTGTCAAATGTGGACAAGGATTGCGACACGAAAAACTTATTGGCTTAAGGGGACCGGGCATGCAACGCGGTTGGCCGGCATTTATACCGCATTTTTTTGGGCAAGGCTTTCCGCGATGCTCTAACTTTAACAATATCTCGCG
>NW_007396358.1:0-6485 GCF_000475195.1 Diaphorina citri | reverse complement strand
TGGTATGAACGACACCATCTGTTAATACACAATATTATGTTGTAAACATAACTAATACTTAACAAAGGGTCCACTTACTATTGACGCGTCAATTGTGGTCACCTGGTGTAAGAGCGGTGGGTTATAGTGGCTGCTCATGCGTGGTACAGACTGCATTGCCTAATTCGAATCATTGTCCAGTCTCTGATGTCTTCTTCTACTTCTGCCACAGTTACAATTTGCTGCAGCACATGATCTCCAATTTATGGCAGAGAAAGTATGACATCTCCTTGACATTTGGCTCCACTTTAATGGCAGAGAAAATGAGGTCCGCGATTTTCTACAAGAAAACCTGGTCTCCTTGAAACTGCTGTATTTTAGTTTAGTGTTAGTTTAGTTTAGAATAAATTACATATAGTTATAAATCCAATAACAAGATGGTGGTCCAGTTCTATTTTTATTTGTTTATAATACCTTTATGGTTTATATGTTTTACCCAAAATTTTGAACATTTTGCTTCTCTGTCTCCTATGGTTAATTTTTCTTTATTTCCATATTGTATGATGGTAGGGTTAGGCCTTGGGGGTGGTTAGATTCCTGGTCCAAGGCTAACGTAGGCTTGATGTCCAGTCCTTGACGGAAATTCCTCATTTTCGGAGGGGAAAATTTTTTAAGCCAATTATCTAAAATTTCCCGAAGTTACCGTTACAGGAGACTATACATCCGTATCCCAGAATAGCAAGGGCTTTAGACTCTTTTCCATACCTGTCCTATCCTCCTTTCGAACGTCAAAGCTCTACTTTAGGATTACACAAATCCTATTTCCAGTCATGGCCGCCCTTAGCTTGGACTTGGATCGCGATGAAAGGTTCGATACCAGCCACTCATATCGTTCCCTTGTTCCCAAACTTGAATTATTGTCTTGCTAATGTAATTCATGTGTTAATACTTATTTTTCAGTCTAAGATTGCTATTTTCAAACAACGATTCTTAGGGTTTAGACAAGGTATTTCACGAACAGCCTTTGTACGACAGAAATTTTTCAGAGCTAAATAAAAACGCATAGCTTGACTTTTTCGAGTTCCTAAGGACTTTAGAAGAAAACCTAGAGATGCATCAGTTAATAGAACAATTAAAGCTAGCGTCCACCTTATAGTTCGCACCGGGTGGAGTAAGAGTTGCTGCTAGTCCTTCTACTTTAGCAATCACCGCCTAAGGCTCCTGCTCCATTACTGCCGCCATCTCCTCCTCTTCCTCGTTCTTCATCCTTCTTCTTTGTTCTCTTCTCCTCCTGCCACCTCCTTTCACCTCCTCCCCTCTTCTCCCTCTACCTAAAACCTTCTCCGTTCTGTACACATAACTTGTACTTGGTCCACTAAAGTACATACCCGACGTCCAACGACGCTAGTTCCAGGTTCAAGTTCAGTGTACTTTAAACAGCCTAAGCAAAATTAGCCCCCCTCCCCCTTTATTTAAAGCGATGCGAACGCACTGAGCGAGAGAAAGGGCCGGACCATTCTTCAAGGATGAAGAATTACTGGCACAAGAGAAAGCAGGAAACCATAGGAATTCCGCTGGGGAGGCCGAAACGAAAAAAAAAGAAAGAAATTGAAGTAATGATGTAAAGTAATGATGAAGTAAAGAAAATGAAAAAAGGGGAAGAAAAAAAAATATGAAGTAATAATAAAATCTATATTGCCATTCAGACCTTGTAACAGGGAAAGATAAGAAGGGAAGAATCGGCTAGAAAAGGAGGGGTATACCGTATAGAGCAGGCCTAAAGGCTCGCCCTCGACTCTTAATTGAAAATTTTTCTTTTGATAAGTATGTATGGACCCGAAGAGAACATTTCCTTGGTGTTGAATATTTAAACCACATTTTCTCAAAATCGGGTTAAACCGTTCGAGAGTTTATGTGAAAAATATAGCATGCCAAAATTAAAGGGGAAATCGTAATTCCACTACAACTGCCTGACTGGACTAGCTACTGGGCACCTCCGTCCTATATTGGCTGACTGGGTCCTGGCCATGCCTCATCCTGCTGATTAGACCCGGGTCACCATCTGCTGCATTATTCTGGCGAGCTGCCCTGCCCTCAACTGTTGATTCGCGTTTCCAGGATCCAGTGCCAAACTGTTTGAGTCTGCCTCAGCGGCTGGACCCGGTCACTACTTACGATGTCTGAGACTGGGTAACACTGGTAATTCAGCCATCAAAGTAACAAAGAAATGAAAATTAGCAAAATGAATGAAAAACACATGAGTATTGGTTACAAGTCGGAAGAAACAGAAATTAGAAATAATAGACACACTAAGGATACGGATTATTTTGGGTATTTACTTGATTTGAAGAGCTCGCACAACAGTAACTGTGTGAAGCGTCCATATCCTAACAATTGGGTTGTATGAAATCCCTAATAGCCTGTTTGGGGGTAACCTCCAGTAGGTCTGACATAGGGTTGAACTCCGTTTAAGTTCTAACTTTTGAATTAATCAATTAGATTAGTTGATTAAAAAAGAAAAAAAAAAATCAACCAGATTGCTTATATCCAAGAGCATTCAACGGAGTTTTCAACACTTTGGTGCGAACCAGGCGTCCATGAAGAGAGTTTCTTGTTTGTATGTCAGTAATATACAGTGACAAGACCTTCGCTCGACCTGCCTGAGACCCAGGACTGACTATCTGCTGACTAGCGACTGTTGATGCTAGACTTTGGCATACCCTCTTGAGGCAGCACCAGGAGCTCAATAAGACGCTGCCCATGGCGCTCCTGCTGATCACTACTGCTGCTCTCTGCTGTTGATCCATCTCGGGTGATTCCACGCTAGAACAGAACCAACATCTTATGAGGTGAAAAATTTACATTAACTTGAAGGAAGTATAAAGCCGCAGTATAAGATAGGAAGCACCAGGCATAGTGGCGTGAGCCGAGATAGTCATACCAGCTCATAAATTCCAGCCGAAGGTACCAAAATTTGGACATACATAATGCGTGACTTAAACATTTCATAAACTTAATTATAAACTCCCTCGATCGGAACATTCATTCTAGAATTGTTAGCATTAATTGTCGAAGCCTCTAATATGAATTTCAAATTTTACGACAATTACTGCGTAGATTAAAGGACTTTTATTTAATTAGATCCTAATAAGGATCAGGATAGATGAAATTGCAATTGTCCTGTAGTTTGAATGCACATAGATAAAGAGATCTCCAATAAAACCTTGTAATACTGAAATCAAGGTCGGATCAAATTACAGTGCAGTGCTACCACTAAAAAAGAAACACGTCTATGACACATTCTTTCATGTTGCGTGGACTCGGTCGGACTCTCCGCCCGAAGCTCGTTGCTGTTATGCATTGCCCTTTGCCACTGTCTGGTACTATGCGCTAGTCTAGTTATGCATGGATTATAGCAGCTATCAATTGGTAGACCTGGCGTTTCTCACTAAGTTACCTCATAGCGCTAGTCCACCGGCATAGTAATTCTCCACGCATATGAGAAGGAGAGGCGTTTTCATTATTTATATTAGAGCGGATAAGATAGGTGAGGTGAGAACGACCACTGATCGCGTGCGCGGGAGAGTTCTATACCATTGGCAATAGATATAGAAGCGAATGTGTGGTTTATCCGCCGACGGCAGCCATGCGTTTTGCGCTCTTAGACATGGTGTTGACTTGCCCATTAGTCGCGAGGGAAGATCTTCCTGAGTTGGTTTGAGCTCTAACTACACAGTGTATAAGAAACGGGTTGTATTAAGAGTGAATTTTCATTGTGTTGCTTAAATTGTAGCCGTATACATCTCGACCACTTTATGCATGTCAGCTGAGAGATTTGTATTTGGCTTTCAATAAATTGAAATAAATACAATGCTTTTTTTTATTTTATTTTATTTGAATTGAATTGTTTTGCGGATATTAGAATGATGTCTGATAATTTACCTAATGACTCTGAGCTAACTGAGTGCTTCTGTACACTGATGGTGTCCTGGATAGTAATGTATTCTTCTGTTGCAATAGCACATCATAGTCACCTGGTCAGCTTATCTCTCTCCTCTCTCAGTTCTCTGCTATGGTTCTCTCCATTTCCCCATATAGTCTGGACTAGGTGCATTGGATGGTCCAGCCACCCCCGAGGGTTTTCATTTCTTCATTGATTGATTCTCCAACACCTGGGTTGCCATCTCTGTTTTGCATTTTCCTTCAACACTTCCTTCATTCTCTCCTCGCGCTGTGTTAAGGTTGCCTTGAAAGTTATCTCATCTTGCTGCTCCAGTGTTGTCTTCTCACTCTCATACTTGGCTATCAGTTCGTCTTTACTCTGATCCATGCCTCGTGACTTTCATTGCGGGCTTTTTCCTTCTTGCCTTGCTTGTCTTGGCTTTAATCTTTCTCCTTCCAGGCGTTTGGTTGTCTCTTCATATTGTGTCTTGTAGCGTCTTGCTATCTTCTTCAAGTTCTCTATTAGCGTACTCTTATTCACCACATCCTTATTCACAGTGTCTAGTTGTGTAGTAACGTTCGCTAGTTCTGTTTTTACTGTTTCTAGTTCTGTTTTGACCGTGGTTAGTTGAGATAGTTCTGTCTTGCTTGTGTCTAGTTCAGCCTTGACTTTGGTTAGTTCTTCCTTGGTATGTTTCAGTTCTTCAACCTGTTTGGTAAGTTGGTTTAGTTGTTCTCTCTGGTTGCTATTGTCAGCGCGTAATGTTTTCAATTCTTCCAGATTAGCACGGTAGGACTCCCGTTCACTCATCAGTTGTTTTGCTAAAGTATCTTTCTCTAGATTCAGACGTTTAATATCTTCTGGATTAGATTTGTTTGCTTTCTCTACCAACTCATCTGATCTCTTCTTCCACATCTCCGATTGTTTCTTCAAATGTTCTACTTGTTGACTTCTCATTTCTAGATCTTGTACAAGTTGACTGATCTTTGCTTTCAGAGGATCTACAGTCTTGGCATCAAATGTTTCTTTCTCCTTGATGACAGCATCAAGTTGTGCTTGTAGTTTATCTCTATCTTCTCTTAATATTCTATTACTATCACTCATCACTTCCATCATTTCTATTTTCTTCACAAGTTCAGCATGTTTCTCCAGTGTTTTCTCGTTGACTTTATTTTTGTTTCTCTCTGCATTGAGTAGCTCGTTGCTTTCATTTAGTTTTCTCTTCAACATCTCCAGATCACTCTTAAGCACGCGGTTCTCACATTCTATATTCTGTTTGTCTATACGTGCTAGGGATGTTTGTTGTCTAAGATGTTTGATCACACTGATAACATTCTCATTACCACGTAATGTATCTTCAGAGAAGCTAGAGGAGTTTTCTATTTCATTGAGACTCTGGTTACATTGTGTACTCAGTTCATCCAATGCTTTGTATAGCGTTTCATTCTGAGTGCGAACTTCTTCTAATTCCTGACGTACTCTTGTCTTCTCGGCCTCTACATCACCTTGCTTTGCACGTAGTTCATGCTCAACCTGTGTAAGCTTAGCTTGTACAGCTTGCTTTTCATTCTCCAATGTTTGTAGTGTAGATTTCATCTCGGATAGTTCTTGTGTAAGCTTAGGTAAGCTCTGACTATCATTGGCATGCAGTTGTAACTCACGGAAGTAACTAGCCACAGCCTTCTCCTTCTCCATCTCACTCTGTCTCAGTTGCTCTCTCACTTGCTCCAGTTGGTGTCTCAGTTCATCAACCTCCCCACTCACATCCTCCGCGTTGCTTAACCTGGGTGTCACAGGTTGTTCACTGAGTAGCTTCTCTTTCTCTCTCACTTGTTGTGTTAATGTCTCCACCTGTTTAGTTAACTCCGCTACTTTGGCTTGGTGTGTCGCCTCTGCTGTTCTTAGTTGTGCACTCAGGTCTCTGTTATGTTTCTCAAATGTAGCACAGATCTCCTGTATGGATTTCTCATTCTGTTTCGTGACTGCCACGAGGTTTTGACTCTCCTTGAGTTCTGCTTGTATCTTCATCATTTCATATTTGAGTTGATCGACTTGCTTATCTTTCTCTCCAGAGCTCACACTCATTGTCTTGGCATTGTCTAGTTCTATTCTCAACTCTGCCATTTCTTTCTCCATTACTTTCACTACTTCTCGTATCTTCTCTAGTTCTTGTCTGGCCATGGTCTTGGCTTCTGTTTCTTCTTCCACACGTGTCTTCAGTGTGTCTAGGTTCTTATTCAACATTTCCACCTTACTCACATGCATGTTTTGTTCTTCTGTTAGTTTGTGTCGTAGTCCATTTACTTCTTTGAGTGCGTCTTCTAGTTTAGATTCTAGTTTGGCTTTCCCCATAGACTCTGAGAGTTGCATCTGTGTCTTGATGGCTTCAATATGACTCATGAGCTGAGCATGCATGTTCTTCTCTCGTGTTAACACTTCGCGTGAGCTCGTCATGTCTCGTAGTTTCTCGTTCAGATGTTCTACTTCTCGTCTATATTGATCACTTTGTATCTCAGCTGTGGCGAGTTGCTTGCTTACTGTTTTCAATTGTTCATGCAATGCA
>NW_007396357.1:0-963 GCF_000475195.1 Diaphorina citri | reverse complement strand
GTTTCTTCGACTTGTAATGCCGACACTGGTCGCTACTCGCCGAAAAAACTTCGACTGGGCCATGGTGGTTGCTGCAATGAATGAATTTATTTTAAACATTTGAATAACTTTAAACGATACACACAACACTTGGTAAAACAACTAAAAAATCAAGAGGAAAAATGATGTATTGCTTTTCTTGTTTTACAAAATCTATAGAAATAAAGTCCAACCGTGCCAGCATAGTTGGCTTGGAAGGTGTGTGTGTGAGCACTGAGTCACAGGTTCGATTCTCCCTTGTAGTTGGCTCGTTCTCGGAACGGCTGACTTTCTTCTATTCTGTCCTTCTTCTCTCTTCGTTTTTTCTTGATGATATATGATAAGACCCCAGCTCCCTAGCAGATACAGGTCCATCCATCAAACCTTTCAATTAAGAACAAGCTGGGTCCGTCCCTCCGGGAATTTTTCGATCTTGGTTAAAGAAAATCAGTATTTATGTACGGGCCCGTCCCTCCGGGAATTTTTTAGCCCGTAGTTTATTCGATCGTGATTAGAGAAAATCAGTACCTATGTACCTACTGTTTATTATCATTCTTGATTTGATTTTTTGATTTTACTTTCATGTAATGATTTAAAATCAAGACTAGAGCCCGTTCTCCCTTTATTCCCAATATAGTGTGCAAGTCACCCATCCATTTATTGGCCTTCCTCGGCGTAGCTTAACATAGGTAACGCTAAAACCGGTCTTAAATGATCGACTGAAGTGTTATCTAAAACTTTCTCGCTTTGAGTTCATAGGTCGTCGTGACAAATTTCAAGATCAGAGCTCATTTGTGTGAGAAAATGCGAAAAAAATCCCCCAAAAACCAGTTTTTTTGGTTCTCTGGACAAAATTTGCACCACCACTTTCGTGTTACTGGTAAAAAGACCTTTAATTTGATATATAGGTCGACCAGGTTTGGATAAGTCCTTCTATGGGGACAG
>NW_007396356.1:0-963 GCF_000475195.1 Diaphorina citri | reverse complement strand
GTTTACAGCACTAGCTAGAGGTACCTACTGATATTATGGTACTATTGCTTCCAGTATCTACAAGTATAAAACTGCTGAAGCCAGTCAAGTTAGCTAGAAGGGTAGCATGTCTGCCTTTTTTTTTTACTCAGAAATTTTTGCCCAGGGGCTATTTATTTAGTAAGATATTTATAATGTGACATAGGAACTATATGCCTAGTAAGCGCTAGGTTACGGGTTCGCTTCCCGCCGGGGCCGAACATTATCCTAAACAGATAAGGTTCGTTGTAGGAAAAGCTGGGTTTTTCTATCGTGCCCTCCTTCTTCGATTTCGTGACGATAATACCTCTCTCCCTCCCCTAATCTACCTCAAATAAGGTCTTCCTCTATTACTCCCTCCCTCTATCGCTCCCTCCTCTTTCTCCCTCCCTGTTAATCCCCGCCAGTCAAGTTAGCTAGAAGGGTAGCATGTCTGCCTAGTAAGCGCTAGGTCACGGGTTCGCTTCCCGCCGGGGCCGAACATTATCCTAAACAGATAGGGTTCGTTCTCGGAAAAGCTGGGTTTTTCTATCGTGCCCTCCTTCTTCGATTTTGTAACGATAATACCTCTCTCCCTCCCCTAATCTACCTCAAATAAGGTCTTCCTCTATTACTCCCTCCCTCTATCGCTCTCTCCTCTTTCTCCCTCCCTTTATCGCTCCCTGTTAATCCCTCTATCACTCTGTCCCTCTTGATCTCTTCTTTCTATCCTCTATTCCTAACGCCTTCTCAAACAATCTCTCTTTCTCTTAATTTCTCCCTACCTCCCTTCCCACTTCTCTCCTATAAGCTCTTCCTCTATCGCTCTCTCTCCCTCCCTTCTATCGCTCTCTCTCCCTCTTGATCTCTTTCCCCCTCTACCCCTCTTTCCTCTTTCAATCAGATTCATTTTCCTTATTTTCCGCACTAGTTCTCCTTGTCCCATCTGGTTTTCTTCCTGGTACG
>NW_007396355.1:0-963 GCF_000475195.1 Diaphorina citri | reverse complement strand
GCCGGACCTGAAGACATTCAGTGAGGCCGTGGAGAATGGGGGAGGCGACTGTGGGAAGCGGAAGAAGACCACCATCAAGCAGCTGTTCACTGCAGCCTCCAAGTTCCAGAAACACTTGAAACGGTGAGTATCAGTGCAATAGTCCTAAACAAAAATGGCCTTAACATAGTAATAAGTACCAAAGTAGTAATTTTCTTTTGGAAGTGGGAACCAATTCCGATGGTGCACCATCTTAGATTTCCTACGGTTTCGTTTAGGTGATATCACCAAAAGGGGGAGGCGACTGTGGGAAGCGGAAGAAGACCACCATCAAGCAGCTGTTCACTGCAGCCTCCAAGTTCCAGAAACACTTGAAACGGTAAGTATCAGTGCAATAGTCCTAAACAAAAATGGCCTTAACATAGTAATAAGTACCAAAGTAGTAATTTCCTTTCGAAATGGAAACCAATTCCGATGGTGCACCATCTTCGATTTCCTATGGTTTAGTTCAGGTGATATCACCAAAGGTTGGAAATGAACATCAGAAGAAGAGAAATTCCGAAGGAAAATAGGTACGACTCAAAAGTGATGTCCAGATGGTCACCCATCCGGATACCAACATTCAATGTTTCTTATTTAGTGGTCTTTTGGGGAAACAGAAACTGGTGCATTCAAGGTACTATCACTGTTGGCTACTTGCTTTTTTCCCAGGGGGTTTAACATCACTTGATAACCGCTAAGGTGGTGTGTATTTATCTAGCGTAAAATAAAACCAGGAGATCAGATGGAATCGATTTGTCTAATAGTCAATTTGTTATTTCTTGAGCATTGAAGATGTGGTTGACCATCTTGCTTTCTTTTACAGTTGAGTGTTCCTCTCTTGTCTTCTCTTGGATTTTAACAAAGTTTTTCATGAACTGCCACGATTCTCCTAGAAGAGCTCTTTCACCTAACTGTTTTTTTTTTTTTTTTTTTTTTTTTTTT
>NW_007396354.1:0-963 GCF_000475195.1 Diaphorina citri | reverse complement strand
AGGGAGAATTATGGAGAAGATATTAGGAGAAAGGATAGAACGAGGGAGAGAAATAGAGGAATAGAAAGGAGAACGGATAGAAAAAAAGAGAGATAAAGGAGTAGGAACATAGAAAGGAGAACGGGTAATAATGATAGAGGGAGCGTGAGAGAATCGCGGCAAAGAATGAGGCAGAAAAAAGACTTATGGAAGAGAATGACAGAGGTGGGAAGAATGAAGGAGGATGTAAATAGAGGATATAAAAAAGAAACTTATGGGAGAGAATGACAGAGGTAGGAGGAATGAAGAAGAATGTAAATAGGTGGGAAGAATGAAGGAGGATGTAAATAGAGGATATAAAAAAGAAACTTATGGGAGAGAATGACAGAGGTAGGAGGAATGAAGAAGGATGTAAATGGATGTGAGATAGGTCGGAAGTGCGGCACAAACTTGAAAGAGTGCCAAATCGTATAGTAAATTGACTCGAAATAATGATAAGAGAAAAACTTCTAAGGGGTGCACCTCGCCTATACCCATTTCCTTTCCTATGATCTCCCCATGTTTCCGTCCTTCCTTCGTCCTCCTCTTCCTCCCTTCGTGGTTCTATTTTTCCCTTTTTAGTCCGTCCTTCCTTTATTATTACAATAGTAATAAAAAGGTATAGGGGCGGACTATTGTATTCGCTTCGGTGTCTGTCAGTCGGTCTGTCGGTCTGTCTGTCCCCATAGAAGGACTTATCCAAACCTGGTCGACCTATATATCAAATTAAAGGTCTTTTTACCAGGAACGCGAAAAGTGGTGGTGCAAATTTTGTCCAGAGAACCAAAAAGCCAATAAACCAGAAAAAATGGTTTTTGGGGGATTTTTTTTCACATTTTCTCACACAAATAAGCTCTGATCTTGAAATTGGTCGCGACGACCTATGAACTCAAAGCGAGAAAGTTTTAGATAACATTCAGTCGTTAATTTAAGACCGGTTTTAGC
>NW_007396353.1:0-963 GCF_000475195.1 Diaphorina citri | reverse complement strand
GATAAGACCATAGCAGTTACAGTTCCCTCTGTCAAACCTCTTTTAAAAAAAGGTAAGAAACACACTATCATCACGTCACGTGAAGTCATGGGGAGTCAGAAAGATATAGTTCAAAGTTTTCCCATAATAGTGTAGGTAATTTCGTTCATTATAGCTACACTACCATCACGTCACGTGAAGTCATGGGGAGTCAGAAAGATATAGTTCAAAGTTTTCCCATAATAGTGTAGGCAATTTCGTTCATTATAGCTACACTACTATCACGTTACGTTACGTGAGAGTAGTGTGGCTGTCCTGAACGAAATTACCCACTATAGTATGGGAAGAAGGAAGAGCCAAAGAAGGAGGCCACAATCTTTACGGATTGAAAAGGCTGGGCTTATTGGCACAGTTATTCTACTCAAGGGCTTATTGGCACAGTTATTCACTTGCAAAGTGTGGGTACATTGGTGGTGTAGTGGTCAAGGCGCTCGCCTGGTAAACAGGAGGGCGTGGGTTCAATCCCAGCCGAGGTATGGAATTTTATCCTCAATATAATTTGAGAATTTGACCACAAGAAAGTAGTAGCCTTCTGCTGGAGTAAAGGGACTTTTCAGTCCTATGCGAGCAGTATAAATAAGCACTATTATTATTATTAAGCATTATTATTATGGGAAAACTTTGAACTATATCTTTCTGACTCCCCATGACTTCACGTGACGTGATGGTAGGTAGTGTGTTTCTACCTTAGGTTACATCGAGTTAGAGTTAGAGACCACACTGTATTACCAAGGACATTCGCATCATGATGTCATCAACAAAATCTCTCCTATCCATACACCATACACTTTAGAATCTTTAGATTTAGAATATTCTGTTGCTATTGCCCTTATCCTGCCATACATTCAACCTGCCTCGGTGGTGTAGTGGTCAAGGCGCTCGCCTGGTAAACAGGAGGGCGTGGGTTCAATCCCAGTCGAGGTA
>NW_007396352.1:0-963 GCF_000475195.1 Diaphorina citri | reverse complement strand
AAGTTTGACTAAAACGTTCAACAATAATTTCGCCTAGGCGAGGGATTTGAACTCAGGTCTCCGGCTAGATGTGTACCAGACTGTGAAGGTGTTGGCATACTGTGTGTTTATCATTTGATTTAATCTGGTATGCGGTTAGTTATTTGTTGTGAGCTCAGGCTCGACCATAAGAGCATTGTCCCCTTTGCATGGAAGGTCGAAGTCGAATTTGATATTTGCATGGAATATTGAGTCAAAACGTTAAAAGGTACCTACAGACGACGAATCCAGAAGTCCTACAGGACTGGAGTCAATCCAAAACTCAACATGTGTAGCATAATCTTTAGTGGTCGGAGTTCAAATTTGTAGTGAACGCAGTCCATTCTGTGGCCCTGCTGGAATCCCGGTACGACAAAAATTGGCAAAATTCATCTCGCGAAGCATGAATCCACAGAAGAACTTCACATACGTCAGGAAAACATTGGGACATGAGGAATTTGTTATTCATGTGTTTTTCTAGAAGAAAAATAATTTGAAAGTATTTATCAAAACTTCACATGTAAAATATTTCATAGAAGTCTTGGGGACGGGATGGAGGGATGAGTGATGTTTAAAATCTGCACGAGTCAGAATTCAAATAGTTTCCCTTCTCTTTATCCCAGGCCCTGATAATTCATAATATTAATAATATTATCAGCAACAGTGTTGCCAAAGTTATTTCCTCATCGCCATGTTGTATGATGTACTCCCCGACCAGTCAGCAGTTCTCAAATACTTTCTGCTGCTCCCCCTTGTACCTTTCTCATTGCATGTCCTTCGATACTTTCTAAGTGCGTGGCCACAACGGCGACCATAGACTATTGACCATGAACCATGGACCCTCGCCGAGACCATCGACCATAGACTATTGACCATGAACCATGGACCCTCGCCGAGTCCATCGACAATAGACCATTGACCATGAACCATGGACCCTCGCCGAGT
>NW_007396351.1:0-963 GCF_000475195.1 Diaphorina citri | reverse complement strand
TCAGGGCCAACGTAAGGGGGGTAAAAAAGAACCGCGTAAGATAAGTAACAGTGCTAACTCAAAAAATGTCAAATCCAAAGACGCAGTGACCAGTGCGACCACTAATGGTGCACCAACAACATCCAAGACGTCAAAGTCAAAGAGTGTTCGATTTTCAACATCAGCAGCATCTACACCTCTCATACGCCTTACCAGATCCGCTGTCCTACGCTCTACTGCAAGCCAGGACAAGTTGTCTCCCTCCAGCCCTAAGACAAAGACATTGCCTCCTACTCCAACCACTCCATCTGGTGAGCACAAGGATCAGGAAATTGAGGATCTGAGAGCACTCAATGCTCAACTGATTCAGAGACTGAGTGCAATGGAGGATGAATTAAGGAACGCAAAGGAAAGGTATGATATTTTGTCCTCTTCTCTTAACCAACGAAATGTACCAGATCAACCGAATCCACCCGGTTCAACTTCAGATTCTACCCCTCCTGTCATCACTGTCACCTCCCCTGTAACTGGACCCTCTCGTGCTGCTGCTACTGCTGCTGCTACCTACAATGGCAAACCCCGGCTTCTTGTGTTGGGTGACAGTATGGTTCGCGGGTTTGGTGATATCTTGCAGCTTCTCCTTCCCCAGTACCTAGTTCAGTGCCTGACTTTCCCTGGCAGCACTCTGTCTACTGTGCTGAAGGCAATCCCCTCTCACACAGCTGATTTTACTTCAAGAGACATTGTATTCATACTGGGTGGCTCAAATGACATTCCTAATCTATCACCTACTGCACTGGACAAGGAACTTTTTTTGCTGAGTAATCTATACAGCTCTACTAATGTTGTATTTTCCAGCATTCCATACAAATACCATCAAGAAAAGCACAACAAAAACATCTTCGCCACGAACCAATGCTTGCTCAGGCGAAGCTCGGTCCACAACTACCTATACTTTGAGTGCAATTTCCATCTCTCCAGAAG
>NW_007396350.1:0-963 GCF_000475195.1 Diaphorina citri | reverse complement strand
TAATAATATCATCGTACGAAAGTTCTTCACTCCATTGGGATAAGCTGAATTGCTTCTCCAATGGAACTTGAACACCAGCAAAAAAAAATAATCGAGCTGAGAATAGAAAACAACGAAAATAATAATAATAATAATAATAAAACAAAGTTCGTTCTCGGATCGGCTGGTTTTCTTCTATCCTGTTCGATTTCGGGACGGTAAGAACTCTACTGTTACAGTTCCCTGGCATATATAGTCACCGGCGTGGCGACAGCACGTTGAATGTACCCGTTTCCAATGGATCACTGAGGTTAATACACGTTGCGCGTGGTTAGTATACGGATGGGTGACCAGTATACGGATGGGTGACCATCCGCATCTAGGCAATCGCGTGAGACTTTTCCCGGCTCCACTTAGGGTGGGTGAGGTTAATGTAAGGAGGCGGGTATCTTGTCACCTAACGGAGAGTAAAACCCCGTCACTGGAGACCTTGGCAGTTGTACAGTGACGTAAAACTAATGTTAATAGTTCACCCTGTTGATACAACATGTTGTTTTACGTTGGATAGTCTATTAGGTTGAGTGTCAGGTACATTAACCTCATGTCTCTTGTCATATTTATGCTTAAAATAAACCACCAAGTGGCTATGGCCAATACTTCGTGTGGAAAAAAAAAAAAATCGCCAAAAAATTTTTTTCCATTTAATCTTGTGTCTTCCAAGTCTAGCAAGGTTTTTTCAATTTTAATTATCATTTATTTAATTTATCATTATCTTTTATTAATTCAATTTATCATTATCATTTAATTATTTAATTTATCATTATTATTCATTTATTTTTCAGAAGAGAGACTCCTCACTCATTGGTAGGAATTGTTCCTGTCCGCCTTGCCCCTTGTTTTCCAAGCTTGCCTCCAGAGCGAGTGGATTATCTCCACTACATGCTCTGTTTGCTGGTAAGTTAGCCCTTGTTTGCCTCCAGAGCG
>NW_007396349.1:0-963 GCF_000475195.1 Diaphorina citri | reverse complement strand
AAAGAGAACATGCGAACATACGAGGATGAGAAAGGACCGAAAAAGAGTTGAAAATAAGGCACTTTGGAGGGTACATATTTATAAAATACATGCCTATGTACAATTGTACATATATATTACCTAATATCTATGTATATCTTAAGCACAAAGTATAGGTACTTGAGTTTGGATTTTGGATACCTACGTTCAGCTTAATTTCAGTCAGGTGTTGTAACGTCAAAGAAGAATTTCAACTTGAGTGGCAACACGTGTAGAATGGTGTGTGTACACAAAAATGATTGATGCATTGATGAGTGATGAGACTCTAAGTCTCTCACTCAAAGAGAACTCAATTATTTCCATAACTCTCCTTTTTTCAGAGGTTTGATAGAGGGATCTGTAACTGCTAAGGTCTTATCATCTCGAAAGCGAAGAGAGAAGGCAGGATAGGAGAAAGCCAACCGTTCCGAGAACGAACCTTATCTGTTTAGGAGAAAATTCGCCCCGGCCGGGATCGAACCTGCGACCTAGCGCATACAAGGGAGACGCACTAGCCTTTAGGCTAACTAGGCTGGCCCTCTTACTTGTCTCCCTTCTATCAGCATGATAGATAATAGACGAAAGACAAGAAAGCAACTCTACCTAACAAATGTATAAATCAAGAAATGCAAGACACAACATCATGTTTGTCCATTTTGAACTCTCTTCTGGCTGCACACAACTTCATTTCTGCTCTCCAAAACATCTACAAAATACAATTTCTACAAATAACAAATAACTTCATCTTCGAGATAACTACAGGGAAGGGTGTACACAGTTCTATTTGTTTCTATGATGGGAAACTATTACACCCGTATTTATGAACAAGTTCTTCAGATCGTTCTGAGAATTTACTTGAGAAAAAATGTACTCAGAGGTAATCACGTTCTGAGCCGGTTCAAAATAGAATGGTATTTATAAACAAGTCCGATAAGGGGTAAGACC
>NW_007396348.1:0-963 GCF_000475195.1 Diaphorina citri | reverse complement strand
TCTTCTTTTGAATCTTAAATCTCGAAAGTTCTATAAATGCAACCCAAGACAAATTACTAAGCCAATGGAGACATTTTCAGCAAGATTTAAGATTCAAAAGAAGATACAAAAAGGTAAAAGATGCAGCTGAAAAGGAAGATAGACGAAGCAAAGGATTTTCCAGGTAAACAAATTAAGGACACGACACAAGCAGACTAAAAAATATCTAAAGACACACAAAAAAGACATTTATACGTGAATCCAAAACAGGAAGCGAGACAAAACTGTTTGTAGCAAACACAATAACAGACGTAATAGCGAATTAGCGAAGAAATAGCAGAAGATAAAAAGAAGGAGGAGGAGAGACACAAGAAAAGATTAGGGCAGGTCGAGAGAGGGGAGGAGATGGAGGGAGAAGAAAAATAATAAGAGCATTCAGGGAGACAAAAGGTATGAAGAAGAAAACGAGAAGGAAAATGGGAAGGAAGAGGAGAAAAAGAACAAGAAGGAGATAATTTAAGAACAATAAAGAAAAGAAGAGGACGACAGTAGGAGAAAAAGAAGAAGAAGAAGAAGGGGATGACTACAGAAAAGAAGAAGAAGAAGAAGAGGAGGAGGAAGATGAAGAAGAAGAGGAAGAAGAAGAAGGAGAAGAAGAAGAGGAGGAAGAAGAAGATGAGGAGGAAGAAGAAGAAGAAGGAGAAGAAGAAGAAGAAGAAGAAGAAGAGGAGGAGGAAGAAGAAGATGAGGAGGAAGAAGAAGAAGGAGAAGAAGAGGAAGAAGAAGAGGAGGAGGAAGAAGAAGAAGGAGAAGAAGAGGAAGAAGAAGAGGGAGAAGAAGAAGAGGAGGAGGAAGAAGGAGAAGAGAAAGGAGAAGCAAATGGAAAAGCAAGAAAAATAGAAGCTAGGAAGTCGAATAAACAACGCATTAACAAAACGTGTTAAAACTATGTTCTTAATTCTGTCTCCTTGTTGTTGTTTAAAC
>NW_007396347.1:0-963 GCF_000475195.1 Diaphorina citri | reverse complement strand
TCTCTTATTATCAGCTTCTTTTTTGTGTTTGGCTCGACTGCTTTCCCCATGCTACCAATGCATGCATCGATTTTCGTCTTGAAGTTCTCATGCGAATGGGGTGAGTTTTCCTCGAAAACTATCCTTGCGTTTCCTTTCTTCGTTTGCAAGATTGATTTGACTTTAACTCCTACTTCTTCTACGTTTATTTCTTCTTTCATCTTCTTCACTACTTCTGCGTAGTTTTTTTTATCTTCATCCTGCAGTATGACATTAATTACTTTGTTTGTGTTCTTCCTGATAACATTTCGTTTTTCTTCAGCTTTAGTATACACTTGAGTGTCTTTTCTCCTCAGGGTTTCCGCAAAACTTGGTGTGGCTCTTGTGAGTATTGTGATTTTGATTCCTGTGTATCTAAAGATGCTCTCCAGTAATTTTCTCAGTATTGTCACTTCCATGTTGCAAAGTGTTGCTACCCTTAATCTCTGTTCTTCTTCTCCATCAGTTGGGTCAAGAATTTGACTAGTTCTCTTCAGCGAATGGAATAGTTCTTCTTTGGATACGGTGGTTGCCTCATCATCTTCATAGTCTAAGTGTAACAGGCATAGTCTGCTTTCCTTCTCTACCGGATCAATTTCGTTTGATGTAATGACGCTGCTCCTGCTTTTGAATACAATTGGTCTGCCAGAAACCATTTGTAATCTCTCCAGAGTGTCTCTAGACTGTGTCTTTCGTTCTACAATCCTCTTTACTAGTTGCTTCTGTATGTCTTTTTGTCCGATGATAAGCATCAGGTTTGTACTATCTTCAAGTTCTCTTTGATTTACTGCTTTGATTTCTGTGCACTCGTATTTTTCTTCTCGCCATAGTTTTTTCTCCATCTCTGTATACTGCTCATATTCAATATTATCAGGGAAAGATTCGATCTCCTGAATTTGCTCTTGACTTATTTGCTCAGTTTTTTCGCTACATTTTTTAAAGTAG
>NW_007396346.1:0-963 GCF_000475195.1 Diaphorina citri | reverse complement strand
CTCTTATACGCTACCACGGCTCTCGCTCTCAGTACACTCTCTTGTCCTCTGATGGCTTCCTGAGGTGGCAGACTCCACAGGAACATAGCTAACTTATCAAAATCACCACTCTGTTGCATCGCTTCACATAGACAGTCGATCTGTTCAGGCGTAAATGACATGTTCGGATTCAACTTCTTCATGTTCAAATATTCTTGAGCTTTCTGTTGTATTTCTAGATAGTGTTTGTTGAAATCATGTGCATTGGTTTCGTACAGTACAGGAGAGCTGTCATCACTTGAGTATCCTTTCCTAAGAGGCGATGCCATATTGGAGTAAGCTCTTTTACAAGTGGCTATCAGTTTATTTGCTTGTGAATTCCCTGGTGATGTACAGTTTGGATAATCTTTTCTATGATTTGGTGAAGGAGAGGACAGGTTTTGATAATCTCGTCTATGACATAATGTCCCTTGTGAGGAGTCTAGTCTATTGTGTTCAGTTGTCTGAGCCTCTGATGCTAATCTCCCATTAGGTGACATTAAGCTACTTGTGCAACTCTGCTCCGGAGTTTTGCGACATGTTGCTAGGGATTGGTATTCCTTCTTGATTGCTGTTAGTTGTCCTAATTCACAGTTGTTGGTGTTACTCGTTTCACTATCATATTCTAGTCTTTTATTGGCACTTGAGCTGTCCATTGCACTTTGGTACTCTTTGGTCTTATTACTATAATTGAAAGTTTCTTTCATACAGCTAATATTACGAGTAACGACAGGTGATATCGTCAGCTCACTATTGTTAGTTAGTTGTTGTATTGTGTTGTTATTATGAGATTTATTATTATTGTTATTTACACTGTAGGGATCGAATGTTCTATTCTTAGCACTGATGGAAAGACAGTTGGAAAGTTCACAAAGTTTGTAGCTATTGCTGAAGTCTATTCCGCACTTGTTCATGGAGGCCAGGTAGTTGTGTTTGCTTTGGATG
>NW_007396345.1:0-963 GCF_000475195.1 Diaphorina citri | reverse complement strand
ACTGGGATGAAGTCGAGCAGAGGAATAAAGAGGATGACATCCTGCATGTCCTGATGGAATCCAAGGAAGAGGGGACTCCAATATAATGTATAATGGAAAAGCATCATGAGATACAATGAAGGAAGGGGGTAGGGAGAGGAAGAAGAGGGAGAGGCAGGGAAAGAAGAGAGAGGTAGAAGGAGAGGAAAATGGAGAGAGAGAGAGAGCGAGAGAGAGAGGAAGCAAAAGAGGGAGAGGCAAAAGGAAGAGAAAGAGGAAAAGGGAAGAAGGTAGAGATAGGAAAGGAGAGAGAAAAAGAGAGGGAGGGGAAAGAGGGACAAAGAGAGAGAGAGAGCAAATAAAGAGGAAAATAACAATTTGTGGAAGGGAGATTGTCTTTCGGATGTAAAAAGATACTAAAATGGCATATCTATACGGATCCTATATTCCTATATGGCCGTAAAATTTGGTAATGAAAAAGGAAAATAGCTTTGGTATAGGTACATACCTACACCTATACAGTTTTATATCTTATATCAGTAATGGTTATCTAAATCCTGGGGAGAGAATTCCCTAAATGCATCAATGAGCCTTATCCCTGTGGGGTAAACGGGACGTTTTAGTATCATGTGAGTAGTAAATTTTGGTCGAATTAACCTAGGATGGAAAGAGAGTACGTCGCGTACTCGCGTCCGTTCCAGACTTGAAAACGTCGAATAGATGAAGGAGGCAATTTCTACTAGGATGGAAACGAAAGCGGATGGAAAGAGCGAAAGAGAATTTGAAGGGGGAATACGATTCTTCAACTTTGGAAATTGCAGACCAACCAGAATGCTATGTATGTTGTAATGATTGAATTCAAGTTGAATTGAAAACAAATGAAGTTTTCTATTTTTAGAAGTTCAATTTTTTTCAAGAGGTTTGACAGAGGGAACTGTAACTGATGCTATGGTCTTATCGTCCCGAAATCGAAGAGAGAAGGAA
>NW_007396344.1:0-963 GCF_000475195.1 Diaphorina citri | reverse complement strand
GTTTCAGCCATTGGTCCGTGTGTGTGTCTGTAAACAAAATATCTCGAGAACGGTAAGAGCTAGAGACTTGAAATTTTTGGGTATGTAGCGTCAAATGTGACAAGGATGCGACACGAAACTTTTGGTTAAGACCGGTGCAACAGTTGGCGGCATTTTACCGCTTTTTGGCGGTTTTCAGTGTAATTTAACAATATATCGGGAACGGTATGAGCTGGAGACTTGAAATTTGGTATGTAGTTTACAAATGTGACAAGGGTGCAACTCAAAACGTTTGGTTGAGATAGGTGCTGCGGTTGGCGGTTTTTGACCGTTTTTTGGCGGTTTTCAGCTATACCGACTAAACGGTTAGAGATATTGTAAAAGTTTGGTTATAAGAACAAGAACACCCAAAATAAGCATCATTCAATAGGATGAGGAAAGTCGAGCGATGTTCACACCAGATTTTTTGTGTTTTCATTTCTGCTTCAAAACTTTTACTTTATAAAATAGGTATCTACATCTACCCAGGTGGTAGTTTTGATTTCAGGGAGCCACATTTTGCGAAGCTACCTATTTTGCCCCTTCGCACACAGTTTACACTTTGAACTCTAAAGGTAGAAACATACTACTATCACGTCACGTGAGCTCACGGGAAGTCTGAAAGATGTAGTTCAAAGTTCTCCTATAATATTGTCGGTGATTTCGTTCATGCTAGTCACACTCCCCTCACGTCACGTGCAGTGATGGTAGTTTGTTTCTAGGTTTTACCTTAATTATGGTTCCGGCCATTGATTGATGTAAATTACAACCGAGTGGATTCTGTTTAGCACATTGCATATCTGTATTTCTCTCACCTCCTACATAATCTGCAAAACATTACCTATGACCTATTCATATTTAGATAATTACCTACCTAATGTTGACGTGTTAATGTTGTGGTTTGGCGACATGTCTACACATTATGTATTATGTAATGTATCTTAT
>NW_007396343.1:0-963 GCF_000475195.1 Diaphorina citri | reverse complement strand
ACTTTGTAAGTAGTTGGCCATAAAATATTCCCGAGCTCTCTGGAAGTGACAGCTTTTGACAGCATAATTATTGTTCCCTTAAAACCTAAAATTTAGAGCCTCTCTCCTGGCATTCCACCTAAAGAATGTTAAGATATAGGTATGAAAACACCTTTAAATAATAAACGTATTAAAATACCCTTAAATAATGGGTATCTAAATAAATGGATAGATTCTCTGTTGAGAAGCAAAGTTGGAAAAAGGAATTTCGATATGAGGATACAATACTTTCAAAGCTTAACACTAAACACATACTCATATTATCACTTATTACTTATTTTATTACAACTTAATCTATTGTTTCAATTTTTCTACTTGATATTGTTTTCAAACTTACTACATTAGTACATTACATTCTGACTCCTAGTTGGCCATAAAATATTCCCGAGCTCTCTGGAAGTGACAGCTTTTGACAGCATAATTATTGTTCCCCTAAAACCTAAAATTTAGAGCCTCTCTCCTGGCATTCCACCTAAAGAATGTTATGGGTATGAAAACACCTTTAAATAATAAACGTATTAAAATACCCTTAAATAATGGGTATCTAAATAAATGGATAGATTCTCTGCTGAGAAGCAAAGTTGGAAAAAGGAATTTCGATATGAGGATACAATACTTTCAAAGCTTAACACTACACACATACTCATGTTATCACTTATTACTTATTTTAATACAACTTGATCTATTGTTACAATTTTTCTACTTGATATTGTTTTCAAACTTACTACATTAGTACATTACATTCTGACTCATAGTGAATGTACAACGCGTACCTCCCAGACGGTATTATTGGTACTCATAAATACTCAACAAGGTCTTACCTGAAACAAGGAGAAAAGGTAAGGTAGGTAAGGTAAGGTAATATTTATTTGTTTTAAAAATCAAATTTTTATAACAATGGTTGGCAACCTATATACATTAATA
>NW_007396342.1:0-963 GCF_000475195.1 Diaphorina citri | reverse complement strand
TATTTCCTTTATTTTTTTCCGAAGACATGAAAGAAAAGAAAAATGCGGAAAAGAAACCGAGATAGGGGAAGAGAGAGAGACAGAGGGGAAGGAAGGAGAGAGGGAAAGAGATAGAGGGAGAAGGAAGGGAGGGGGAAGGAGGAGGAAGAGAGGTAGAGAGAGAGAGAGTAAACTAAATAGAAAATTCTTCAAGTGAGGTTTGCAAAACTGCTACTTCACATTGCATTCTCAAGAAATTGCTGATTTTGTTATTATTGTTATATGTACCTACCTATTTGTTTTGTGCTTGTTAATTTGTCATACAATATTATTGTTTTTAAACCCATAAAATAGTTGGGTACCTACCTACGTGAGACCTTGTTTTGACTGCTGGAGTAAACGGACTTTTTAAGACTCATTCGAGCAGGATGTTGCATTGCTTTATTTTTGTAGCGCATTGCATAACTAAACTAATTCTAGGCGCGCATACAAAACGATAAATGGAAACTTGAAAAATGATTCAGTCAGATTTAGTCACTAAAAACCTGTGCCCTAAGCCTAAATCACCAAAGTATGGAAAAGTATCTTACAAGTGTAATAGCCAATGGAAAAGCAGAATTTTGAATTTGGACGAATCATATCGAAATATGGAATTGTAAATACTTTTCCATACTTTGGTGATTTAGGGCACTGATGTCACACTTTTTTTTACCATTCAATACGGAAAATCCACATGGCCACATGGGTTAAGCTACGTCGAGACGATCTGGTAAATTCGAACCGAGGAAGCAAACACGGAAGAAAATAAGTACAAAGAAATAAAAAGTCAAGAAAAAACCTATGTACATATATTTCAAAAAATGAGAGAGACGAAGAAGAAGAAAAAGGAGGAGGAGGAGGAGGAGGAAAAGAAGAAGAGAACTGAAAGACAGACGAAGAAGACAGAAATCAAACAAGGAAAATGGACTGGGTAGGAAAGAGGAA
>NW_007396341.1:0-963 GCF_000475195.1 Diaphorina citri | reverse complement strand
TTGATGTTTGTAATACTGGCTTTCTTATTTAGACATTTTCAGTATGGTTGGTTCCCACTCTGGTCCAACGGTCAACCGTAGGATATTGACAATAGTATTTGCCTACCTATACCTACCCATCACCCACCCACACACCCCAAAAAAGACCTCCTATTAGGTAAGTTATTTCGGTTTTCGACCAACCTTGACCTGGAAAAGAGGTTATCATATAAAAGAACAGTGTCCCTACATAATTATGTATATCTTAATTAGACAAGTTTACCTTTATATTCTTGGCCTGAGCCTTATCAGTCAATATTCACTCAAGACCAACCGTATGTTGAAAAACGAATTCTGCAAACTCCTCAGCGGACATATTTAAATTTATGGTTTTCCCGTATTGATCCGGTTTTCCATTAGAAATCCGACTTGGCTTGGATTCAGAGATCAACACAACGTGTCATGAGAGCCATATTATCTTCTTCTGACCCTAGACACTGGCGCTGGTTATTTCTCCAGGTGCCCTTAGAGGCCCTAGCTTGGGATAAAGGGCAGTAGGTATCACGAACTCCTTCGAATTTTCTTTTCCGTAAACAAATTCCTCTTTTTTTACTTTCTTTTTGTAGAGGTTTGATAGAGGGAACTGCACCTGCTAAGGTCGTATAGTACCGAAATCGAAGATAAAAGGAAGACAGGATATGAGAAAGCGAGCCGTTCCCAGAACGAACTTTATCGGTTTAGGATAAAATTCGCCCCGGGTGGGAATTGAACCCGCGGCCCAGTACTTACAAGGTAGACGCGCTACCAACCAATCTTACTAGGCTGACAGTCTGAGCTTTTGGTCGTTAAGTGTTGTTAAAGTTTTCTTGAGTTCGTTCGAAAGCGAGTGTTCAATGTAATCGAACCCTCGGCTTAGGCAAATATTACCTGCCTCGGTGATGTAGTGGTCAAGGCGCTCGCCTGGTAAACGGGAGGACGTGGGTT
>NW_007396340.1:0-963 GCF_000475195.1 Diaphorina citri | reverse complement strand
AGGATTTTAGAAGTTTGGGAGAGAGAGGGAGGGAGAGATGAACATGGGAAGTTCTGGGTAAGACATACATGGGTCCTCGTTTTCCAGGGGTTGAAGAAAAAGTACCTCTGCACCACTTTTGTACTAGGTACTTCAAGACACATTATTTTTACACAGAGGTGCAATCAGCCTGGGAGTTGATGATGGCTAGAGGTTGAGTGGACTACCAACTATTAGAAACAGCCTGGGTGAGGGGGAGGGAAGAAAAAAGAATAAAGACTACCACAAAGTAGAAAGAGAAAAACAATTTACTCTTATTAACAAGACACGAGGATTTTAGAAGTTTGGGAGAGAGAGGGAGGGAGAGATGAACATGGGAAGTTCTGGGTAAGACATACATGGGTCCTCATTTTCTGGGGGTTGACGAAAAAGTACCTCTGCACCACTTTTGTACTAGGTACTTCAAGACACATTCTTTTTCTACAGAGGTGCAATCGGCCTGGGAGTTGATGATAGCTAGAGGTTGAGTGGACTACCAACTACTAGAAAGAGCCTTCGAGTTCTTGTCCTTTTGTATGAACGCCGTTTATCTATCTGAGTATGCAATACGCTACAAAAATTCATCGGTGGAGTGTCCGGTTTACATTACATATTTATAAATTTGTATGAGTGCCGTGTTTCTATTTGAGTATGCAATGTGCAACAAAGGATTCGTCAGTGGAGTAGGTGGAGATGTCTAGTTAACACGGTTTATAGAATTTTTCTAATAATGCCGTGTTTCTGTTTGAGTATGCAATACGCAACAAAAGAAAGATTAGTAGTGGATATGTCGAATTTACTTTTTCTTTTCCCCGAACTCATCAAGAGTTCACCTTCCCTTCAAAGTTCGGTTTATACTTATTGCTTGATTTTTAGTCCGTCCTTCCTTTATTACAATAGTAATAAAAGGTATAAGGGACGGACTATTGTATTCGCTTCGGTGTC
>NW_007396339.1:0-963 GCF_000475195.1 Diaphorina citri | reverse complement strand
GGTATAATTAAGAAACAATTAATATACTGCCTGACTGCCCGTTTTCTGGGCAATATGGTGTACCAAACAATAGAATAGGATGAATAGAATGTAGGTTGTGTTATTGTTATTAAATCTGATTATTTAGAAACACTAATTATTTATTTCGTGGCTTTAAATCCAAAGATCATTTCAGGCATACAAGTACGGTAATATCCACCTAAGTCCAGCCACTATCAGCTGGTAGACCTGACAGGCGGACCTTTTCGGCCGTACCTGTCAGGTCCACCTAATGAGCACACACACTATCAGGCAGACCTGACAGGTACGGCTGAAAAGGTCTGCCTGTCAGGCCTACCTGATACCTAATGAGTACACACACTATCAGGTAGACCTGACAGGCGGACCTGATCAGGTATACCTGATAGTAAGTGGCTGGCCTCAGTAGGTACTAAGTAGTGTAGGTACCTACATACAGAATTACGATCAATTCTCAGACCCATCAATTGCAAAACGCTTCCAATTCTTGCCGAAATGCAAGCGAATTAATAATTATTGAAAGTAAACTAATCTTCTAGGTAGGTATATTGAAAAGTGATTTCATATAGCCATTGTTTACCTCCTAGGCAGATAATTGCAGCAGAATAATGATTCTTTGTGTGTTGATAAGAGGTTTATACAATACATAGGATTGTTAGGGAATCCACAATCCAGGGCCCATTTCTACGAATTATTCTGCACTCCCCCACTCCTCAATTTTCACTCCCCACGCCTCAATTTTCACTCCCCGCTCAGAATAAACATATCCAACTGCCTAGTTAGCTTGGATGGTAGCGAACCTGCCTTGTGAGCACCAGGTCACGGGTTCGATTTCTGTCCGGTGCGAGCTTCATTCTGAACAGATTTAGGGAAGATAAAAGCCAGTATAGTTTGCTTGTGGTAGGCAGTGCGCCTGCCTGTTTTATCCTAAATAGGGGGGGGGCT
>NW_007396338.1:0-963 GCF_000475195.1 Diaphorina citri | reverse complement strand
CCCAGAAATGTATTAAGTTAATTAAGTATCATTATTTATTATTATTATTAAATATGTTTATATTAGACATCCTAGGTTATAAAGTTATGAGTTACCTATTTCATATCATTATTTATTTATGATTTTTTTGGGAAAAACGATTGAGGAGAGGAAAAAAAGCTTCTACTCTTTGTTGTGTTGTTGTTGATGGTGATATTTTGTTATTGGCATGTTGAAAAAACTTGACAAACATACTCAAGATTTTCTCAAAATTTTGCGCTGAGAGTTTTGATGACATGTTGTTTGAGTACCACTGGCTTGAATCCTTGGCCTGTGCTAGGCCTGCCGTCACCTTTCATTCTTCAGATAAATCATTAATATTATCTATTATATTACAATGCCCTCCTATATCTATGATTTCAATGAAATAACTGAAGAGCATTAGAATCAATAGGAAAGAAAACGATGCAATGATTTAACTTTAACTTTGAGGATAATAGCTTTACAGCAATGGTATGACTGATTGAATACTGAGGTCCTACCTACAATAGGTAAGTACTCTTTATCAATACTTATTTCTAATAGATGAGTTAGAGAGTTAGATCATCGTTGCACAATTATGCTGGTAGCTATCTATGGCTCTTTAGTCAACACCTGGGAGCAGCCCACTACCTATCTCACAAACAAATTATAAGCAGTTCTCAATTCGGGTTTCAAACTAAAAAATCGACAGTCGATGCCATTTATAATTTTACACAATACATCATAAATGCACTTGATAAAAACAGAAAAGTGGTGGGGGTGTTTGAGGATTTGGCCCGGGCCTTTGATTTGGTGAACCATAGGAAACTGTGTGATAAATTAAAATTCTATGGGGTAAATGAGCTAGGTGTTAAACTTATAAATAGTTATCTCAGCGATAGATGGCAAAGAGTAGAAATTAGAAGAACTAAAAATCAGAACCCCAGCCTAAACCCTAATCCT
>NW_007396337.1:0-964 GCF_000475195.1 Diaphorina citri | reverse complement strand
AAACCAGCCTTTTTGAGAACGAACGTTTTCTAAATAAAGTTCTGCCCGGGTGGGAATCGAACTCGCTCACTCAAAATTCTTGCTCCATTTCTTCAAAGCCATTCAGTTAGTCGAATGACCCACCCAGTTCTCGCGTTTTTCCCATTCATTTTTCTACCGTGTACTTATCATTCATCCATCAACAACTATTTATGTACCTTGTCCTATAATTTCCATCTATAATCTATTTATGTACCTATGTAAGTATCTGCGATTTCCATCGACTATCTATTTATGGATCTCTGAGCTGTAGCTCAAGATCATAAAGAGTTCAATCAGAATCGGGGTGCTTATCTTGGCGTAATAATCGCCTGTAAGAATAAATCACAAATAATAGCTTCTCTCCATTGACATTGTGAATTATAACAGCAACTAATAATAACAAGAGCAATCACTATAACAGCAATTACTATCACAAGAGCAACTACTACTATAACAAGAGCAATCAATATAACAACAGCATCTACTACTCTATCAGGTTAAACCAGGGTGTGTTGTTTGCCTCGGGCAGGAAAAACGAGCACAAATTTGCTACCTCAGTTGTTATACCCTTCCATCTAAACCTTGAACCGAACGTGGTTTCAACTGCATTGTGTATACCGTACAGGATCTATTCCGAATTTGTTGGAAATTTCACCAAGGTATCTCAGGCTTTACATTTCGCCTCCCCTTAGTGATTTTCGACTAAAAAGTACCTAGGTATAGGTGTGTCAGGCTGTCAGGTGTCACTAACTGGGGCTGATTAACAGTCACAATAAATCAGCCAAGGGTGTTTTTGGATTTGAAATGTTTAAATCCACCAAAAGCGACCAAGGATAACCGTGGCATTGGACGTTATGCTGTGAAATTGATACTTGTTGAAACTTGGCAACCAGTATTTTACAGTCGTCCGATCTCTTTCTGTGATCTGAAAACTTGCTCAAAG
>NW_007396336.1:0-964 GCF_000475195.1 Diaphorina citri | reverse complement strand
CAACTTTGAAAAAACAGTATTTTTCATTAATAAATCGTAGTTTGTAATCTAATCTAGCCAAAGAGAAGGTTTAAAGGGAACTGTAACAATAGAGTTCTTATCGTCCCAAAAGCAAAGAGACGAAGACAGTTCCGAGAACGAACCTAAATTGTTTAGAATGAAATCCGTCCGGGCGGGAATCGAACCTGCCACCTGTTGCTAACAAGGCAGACGCGATACCCTCCAAGCGAACTAGGCTGATTTTTTTTTCCTTTGTCCTTTTTTCAAGCTAACTAGGCTGGCTCTTTTTGTTGGAGTTAACGCGAAACAAGCAAACATATCCAGAAACGGAAAAAGTAAACGAAAAATCCACACGTTAAAACTTCCACCTTTCTTCGCCCACTTACCTCTTCACCTCCAGGTGTCTCATCCACTTTCTCCTCATCCATCTCCATAAGACATGCTTCATCTCCATCATCTGGAGGTACATTGAGTACCACGAGGTCTGAACTGTCCATACACTCGTTCAACATTTCATTGTCCACGCCATCACTGTAAGCAAGACGTAGTTTAGGTCCAGGGTTCAATGCCCGATTTTAATCTTCTTCTTCGCCTTGTAAATGTTTACAGCAACCTGCTTAGCTACATTAAAATCACAATCAAATCATCTTCTTCTTCGCCTTTTCAGACGGGATCAGCGTTTTTCGACAGCTCTCAATCAGCCCTAGGGTGTTTGCTTTCGAACTGACATTTGGTTTTGACGATAAAATGTTTACGAGTGGATGCCCTTCGCACTCAACATTTGTTAATTCTTTAGCAAGGGAAATTTCAGGCTGGTATCGTGGTATCCTCAATGTTTAAAGTCGGCCAGTCAGACTAAGCTGATCTACTCCATGACAAAATTCCACCAGCCAGACCATCCATATAAGTAATACGGCTAACAAAACTTGACCGTTTCTTTTTCATTTCAGGTAGATGGGCGAAT
>NW_007396335.1:0-964 GCF_000475195.1 Diaphorina citri | reverse complement strand
TTTTTTTTACAATCTAAAAATCCATTTTTTTCAATTCGATTCGAGTTTCCAAAATTTTCACGAAAAAAACAAACATTTCGAACCCGATTACAGGAGACACAAGGAAATTTTTTCACCAAAATGAGATTTTCAAATCAGCTGATCGAAAAAAAATTGAACCCATTTTTTTCAAATTCTTCTTTCTCGAACGGATTTAGCGAAAATTTGCCGCTTTTTTGACGAAAATTTCGACTTTTTTCAGAATGTAACAAATACTCGAACCGGCCCTCATATTTTTAAACTTGAACTCTAGCAAGTATGTACAGGGTATTATGTTCAATGTTAGTAACTACAAAATGATGAACAATACAAATGAATATGATTAACCAGACTACCCTGTATCTAAAACTCCCTTAGAAAATACTTTGATGGAGAGTATAGGTACCTACATATCTACTTCAACAACAGAAATAAAATTTAATAGAAAGTAAAAAAATCCCAGGCTCCAAACTTGTGATCTTAAATCTTCCACTAAACCGCTTAACATAAGTAGCTTTAAAGTTTATTTCATTGGTGGACTGTCTTATAAAAGCACAGGCCCAAATTCCCACCCAAAACAAAACACAACAAACAGGAATTTTGTACATCAAAAAGGACAGACACTACAAACAAGAACCCCTACAATAAAATTACTGAGAAACCCCAGGACAAAGGTTCTATTTCCCGAAATTATGGTCTTATTCCTGTGAAAACTACAAATTTATTAAACTCCTGAATTAGATGAAGGCAAAGTATCTTGAAGAAAATAGGTACAATCCTTCCATTCAATCATAAGAACATCAACGTGTAGTTTATGCAAGATACAAGATCATCCTTTTGATGAATAAAACCCAAATAGAGAATTCATCCTTGTTTATTTCAAAACGCATAATTTAGCAACATTTTGCTACTAAAAAGTAAATAAATAAGTGTACCTAAATAAAAC
>NW_007396334.1:0-964 GCF_000475195.1 Diaphorina citri | reverse complement strand
AGCTCTAGCCATGTTAAATTGGCTGGCTCGTCCTGAACCGCAGTCAACCATCGTGAGGACTTGTACTTGGTCTTTAAACGCAGAGAGAACCCTTTGAGGAACTGCCAGCTTGCTAGGCTGGTTAGGGTTAGCTGTTCTCCTCCCTGTTTATACTCCCACAGCCAGACGATAGTCTTCTCTCTGTTTAACGTCCCCTAGCCAGACTTCTTAGCCAGACAAAGCCAGACAAAATTAATTTCTTACAGGTATTTCAACGGGTTACTTTCTCGTGTTGACCCAGCACCTAAATAGGAAGTATTGTGTCTCTTATCGCCCTGGTTAGGGTTAGCTGTTCTCCTCCCTGTTTATAGTCCCACAGCCAGACGCTAGTCTTCTCTCTGTTTAACGTCCCCTAGCCAGACTTCTTAGCCAGACAAAATTAATTTCTTACAGGTATTTCAACGGGTTACTTTCTCCTGTTGACCCAGCACCTAAATAGGAAGTATTGTGTCTCTTCTTGTCCATCTGATGAGGGACATACTACGGGATCGGCATGCTACGACACAGACCACACGGTTCAGGTTGGTTAGACCGTCTGAGCAGCCAGACAAAATTAATTTCTTACAGGTATTTCAACGGGTTACTTTCTCCTGTTGACCCAGCACCTAAATAGGAAGTATTGTGTCACTTCTTGTCCATCTGGTGAGGGACATACTACGGGATGGGCATGCTACGACACAGACCACACTAGTCTTATGCTGACCAATCACACTCACACCATCACATGGTTTAGGTTGGTTAGACGTCTGAGCGTGAGCAGCTGGTATACTATAGCAGTTGTTCACACTGATTTTATGTATGATCGTTCGTATACTGCACTAAACTTGGAGACACAACATACCATCCACACCAGTCCAAAGATCTACCAACAACCAACAGTGCTAATAAACGAACTGCCAAGAACCGAGTGCCCCAAACAAACTGG
>NW_007396333.1:0-964 GCF_000475195.1 Diaphorina citri | reverse complement strand
GTAACTGCTAAGGTTTCGTATTAGGTAGGTGTTTGTTTGTTTGAAGGTAAGTATTAGGGATTAGTCTCAGCAAAATTTACTCTACTCATCAGAATATGGTTTAACACAGTCCTCATTTCCAGCTAAGACCATACCCCCAGACCAGTAACCAAACACCAATAGCCCTGGTGCTTAACAACCAAATAATCGCTACAGAACATCTGCTATATACCTTCCGACATTCTTCTTACATACCCTTAGTAGGGAAGTGATAGTAAAATAAGGAGTAAATGGCTCATTTTAAGGAGTAAATGGCTCATTTTAAGGCGTAAATGGCTCATTTTAAGGAGTAAATGGCTCATTTTAAGAAATAAATGGTTCATTTGAAGGCGTAAATGGCTCATTTTAAGGAGTACATGGCTCCCTTTTAAGGAGTAAATGGCTTATTTTAAGGAGTACCTAAATGGCTCGATTTAAGGAGTAAATGACTCATTTTATTGGCTCAAAATGCTGCGGTACCCACAAAAGTTGTGTGTTGTAAAGGGACTTTCTGATTCGCCACAAATAATAACTTGTTTATGTTTTGAATCGATATTTTGATAGATTTTAGGTAGGTACCTACCTAGTTGTTGTTTTATTCTGAGTATTTTGGATTAGGCTCAGCAAAAGTTACTTCTTGTTTTACGTTTAGGTTTAGGTACTTAGTTACTTCTACTCATTGGAATATGGTTTAACACAGTCCTCATTTCCAGCTAAGGCCATAGCAGACCAGTAACCAAACACCAATAGCCCTGGTGTTTAACAACCAAATAACCGCTAACAGAACATCTGCTGTACCTTCCAACATCCTTCATACATATCCTTACCATATATCTAAGATACAGTTTAACCCTTAGGTGCATTGTCACGGAACAACTAAAATTATGACACAGGCCTTCTTTCAAGAGGTTTGATAGAGGGAACTGTAACTGCTAAGGTCTTGAAG
>NW_007396332.1:0-964 GCF_000475195.1 Diaphorina citri | reverse complement strand
TAGTTCGTTATCGAACAGTGAAGTTTCATTGGAGCAAAAGTTCCAGTCTCTTGTAAATCGTCGTTGAAGAAATGACACCGCCTAACAAATACTTTGCAAACTTTTAAACCGTTTTCGTTGTAGAGAATTGCGTCAGGAGTCCGAGAATGTGATATCTCGCAGACTCCTTTGTCGCCAAATGAAGGGCTATCTATCTCCTTCACTAAAATCCTCAACAGTTATCTCTGTGGCTGGAGTGGTCAAGAGCACTGACTCTCAACCTGGAAGTACTGGGTTCAAATCCCGGCCGGGGCGGAAATTTTCTGACCGAACTTATCCGTTCCTGGATAAGCATGGATGTAGAAGAATATGCCTTGAAGTAATGCAAAAGCGGTTCCAAGGTACATTCTTAGAAAGAAATGAAGTTATACAGAACGTTAACCTCCTTTAAAAAAAATTCATTTTCTGAAATAGGCGTTTTCGTTTCGTTTCGATAAATTTTGCAAAGCACAACGAGATCTCTCGCTAACTGTCGCCAATAGTTGCTCACAATAAAGTGAATAAAGTTTGACGTGATTTAGACGATTTTGCTACCTTATAGCGAGGCCATGTTGATTATTATGTGGGCTGAGGACTAAGTGGAGACATTTGTGACACCTCCATTGTTACAGGAGGGTATTTATGTTCTTGTGTTGTACACCTACGGTAGTCCAGTGTGGTTTATGGTTATGTGCTGAAAGTATGGCGTATGGAGGGCTAAAGGCTAAAATACTATTGGTTTATGTACCTATTGCAATAGCTAAATCTGTCTGGTAATCAGTGTGCTGACTGTGCTAGTAACTAGTTAGCAATAGATAGAATATGAATACGTACATACCTGTACTTGCACGTATAAACCCATGGAAAAATTAGTAAATGAAATCTTTTGTGATAAAGACAAGATTTTCCAATTTCTAAAAGTATAACCAATCCAGTTCTATGAGGG
>NW_007396331.1:0-964 GCF_000475195.1 Diaphorina citri | reverse complement strand
TCTCTCTCTCTCTCTCCTAGGGTATTAAAATGGATTGTTTATAATGATAAGTTAGTATACACTCTATTTAATTAAATAATTGCAGCATAGAATCGATTATGCCTATATGTATATGCCGATCCCCTACTTTATTGAGTCTATACGAACGAACAGGAATGTTGCCTACTTCTAATTAAGGAACCCATTGTTTATACATACATTGGCTGCGTGTGTAGGGGATGTTTAATTAAGAGTATGTACTATGTATGTAGACTCTTTCAGAGCATTGAGTAATTATTTATACACCCAATATAGGCATAATTTACAGCCTATAGCCCTAACAAGCACAAAGTAACATACCGAGGATGTTGTAGGGCTCAACAAGGAATAGGAGGAGAGGGAGGTAGGTAGAGGGGAGGGGACGAGGAAACTTGAAGGCGGGGGGAAGGTGTATAATAGTTTGGCGAAGGAAAGAGGAGAAGGAGGATGTAGGTAGGACAGAGAGAATGGAGTCGTTTTGAGGAGGAGAAGGGTGATATGATAAGGAAATGTGGAAGGGGAGGGGTATAGCTTGAAGGAGGAGGAGAAAGAATAAGAAGAGTCGAGTAAGGAATCGTGAAGAAGTTGAGAGGTGTAGGTGAAGAAAGGACGAGGAAGAGAAGGAGAAGCAGGAGAGAGAAAAGAAAAGAATTCGTGAAGGCTGCGTGAAACTGTACTATGTGTATGGAATTTCCCGGGATACGCCCTTTTTGTACGGCGATGCTTTCTCTGGTAGAACTAAAGGGAATGAGCACACTGCTTTGTTTCTTGTGATGTTATTGTTTACTTGGTTGTTACTGGCTGTTCGCTTTGCATTGTCTTTTTGTTTAGCGTTTGGTGAATGTTTGTTGTGCCCTGCAGGAAGGGAGGGAAAAAAAAATCAGTTATCAAAAGAACATTCCAACTGGAAATAAAAAGAGAAAGAAGGAGGAGAGGAGGAAGAGAT
>NW_007396330.1:0-964 GCF_000475195.1 Diaphorina citri | reverse complement strand
TGAGGTTCCTGGAGATTCCAATCAGCCGCTCTGGAAAATGAAGACAATCGAAAAGTCAACTCAAAATACCTATTAGACCGTTTTCGATAAAATAATAATAATGATGACAATGATGAGAGTTAACACAATGTCAAGGGTTTTCTTTGACGTCACCCATTTGACTTACGCAGGCCAGTATTTCTTAAACTCTGGATTGACTGGAAACTCTATGTGGTAAAGGTAAAACCGACCATAAAAGTGTGAGGTAGCTTTTAGGAAGAAAATAGAAATCTTTGTCTTCACAAGGCCGAGTACTCCCCGAAATGGACAGCAGCACGTGTCTCAGACGGGCACCTATTCAAATACCACACATGAACAAGTTTGCTTGACTTCAGTGATGCACAAGTACCTAAGTAAAATTCAAATCTATTCTTGAAAAAAATGTGCCAACAAGACTGACATGAGCAAGTTCTGGTCTCGCACGATGATCCATTACACCCGATATACAGAGGAAGATATCATGCCTGTAGTCGAGAAACTAGCACTCGCCCTACTGGCAAATGCTGATGAGAAAACTCCTAAATATAGGGTGAGTACTGAGTATAACTGACTAGGTATCGTACCTACCTTGTAGGACTCGGATTTTTTTTTTTCTTCTTTCGATTAATCGATTTTTCCGAGGGGGAATATTCAGAGTTATATTTGGAGACCAACCACAATTCACAAGTTACATTGGGGAATATTTAGAGTTCATGTCAACGTTATGTAGAACAATCATAGCTTATATCTGACGACACATCTGCTCTTTTTATCACAGGCTATCAAAGACAAGTACTCCAAGTCAGGCAATTGCCGTGTATCTGTCAGTCCTGAACTTACTTCTCCTTCGACAGCCATCCGATCGCTCGCAGAACGAGCCAAGGCGAACCAACTTGGTTAAGTCACAAATCCTGTACAGTATTTTGATCCATGATCATTTTTTGAA
>NW_007396329.1:0-964 GCF_000475195.1 Diaphorina citri | reverse complement strand
TTTCCTATGTACTTCCGGGTACCTATAGGTCTTCGTGTAAACTGGGATTTCATCTTTGGTCCTAATCACGTGTTTTATCTCACTTGTGACTGACAGATCATTACCCTCAATGTGAAATATGTCGGAATAAGATTCAAGAAGATTGTTATCGACGTTAATACGTGCACCTTTCTTTAAACTACTTGTAAGAGGTTTTGTGATCTTCGCGAAGTCTTTTATAAACTTTCTGTAATACCCCATCATACCAAGAAAGGTCTTGACCTCTTTCGGAGTTTTGGGTATTGGGTATGATTTGACTAGACGATATGTCTCGTCATTGTTTAAATGGTCTGACCTAATCATGTTGAAGTCAAACTGTTTCTTAGGTTCGTCACAAGAAAGGTTGATGAGGTTCGTATCTCTTGTTTCTTCTTTTATTGAAAATTTTCCTAACGTTTCTAGGAACAATGGAGAGTTTGTAATGTAATGTTGTAGTCTGTTTCGGTGGGGTTTACTACACTACAAAGACTAGGTTAACTTTGGTCTTCTTGCTTTTTAGACATTTGTCAGTTGGATCTACTGCAAGGTCTAGTTGCTGAAGAATAGGTCATTGTTTAAATGGTCTGACCTAATCATGTTGAAGTCAAACTGTTTCTTAGGTTCGTCACAAGAAAGGTTGTTGAGGTTCGTATCTCTTGTTCCTTCTTTTATTGAAAATTTTCCTAACGTTTCTAGGAACAATGGAGTTTGTAATGTAATGTTGTAGTCTGTTTCGGTGGGGTTTACTACACTACAAAGACTAGGTTAACTTTGGTCTACACTTGTGACTGACAGATCATTACCCTCAATGTGAAATATGTCGGAATAAGATTCAAGAAGATTTTTTAGACGATATGTCTCGTCATTTTTTAAATGGTCTGACCTAATCATGTTGAAGTCAAACTGTTTCTTAGGTTCGTCACAAGAAAGGTTGTTGAGGTTCGTA
>NW_007396328.1:0-964 GCF_000475195.1 Diaphorina citri | reverse complement strand
ATAGACAAAACCCCGATGCACTCTGACGTGGAACGACTGAGATATTAGCGAAAAAGAGAGAAGGGTTTGGTGTGACTTTAATGTCTCGGCTCTCATGGGTTGACCATTGGATAATTATACCTAAGTTACGTGACATTGGACATTGGATACTTATAAGTTACAAGTCTTGCTATCCGGACTCGGAATTTCGTCTACCTTGTAGGCATTTTCGCTAGAAAGTTCTTGGGAAATGTTTTTGGTAGAAGCCTTAAAACCTTTTTCTTTCGTTAACTGTCAATAACAAGTCATTTTCATTTCCTCCCTCAGGCGTGCCATCTTTCAGAGAAAAGAGAGAAGAATCTCAAAGTGCGTCGCAAGTTCGCACGATTAATTATGCATTTTCCTTTAAGAGGGTAAATATTTAATGTAACAAAAAAATCTCCTTACCTGGGATTGAATTTCCTTATCTCGGATTGAATCTCCTAACCTGGGATTGAATCTCCTTACCTGGGATTGAATCTCCTTACCTGGGATTATTGAGCACCTCCCGTATGGTGATGTAGAGAATATCCCCGGTGATGGTTTCATGCGGCGTGATCAGACCCATCCCCTTCTCTTCCATTAGTTTACAGTTCTGGTGCTGGTCTGAAAACCCGGGCATCATTACTACCGGTACTCCATGGTATACGGCCTCCATAGAGCTGTGGATACCGCCGTGTGTGATGAATAGCTTGCAGTTCCGGTGACCTGTGGGCATTGCAACGTGGGGGGGAATATAGGCGGAAAATCTTTGCGAATGGTACAAAACGGGTCGCTCGAAATATCTTGAGAATGGGGGGAACAAGAAACAAACAGTCAGCCTAGTTAGCTTGGTTGGTAGCGTGTCTGCCTTGTAAATTGTAAAGGCGTTGTTGTTGTTGTTGTTGTTGTTGTTGTTGTTGTTGTTGTTGTTGTTGTTGTTGTTTTTAACGTTTCCGACAGCATC
>NW_007396327.1:0-964 GCF_000475195.1 Diaphorina citri | reverse complement strand
CCGCAAGTTAGACCTCTGTGCCCCTTCCTCCCCCTATAGGAGCTCCACAGGCAGTAGTGCCGGGGGCACTATCAGCCCAAACCCCATGGGTACCCCGGGGCCTAGTCCCTACATGCATATGCATCAGTTCCCTGCACAGTATTGTAATGGGGGAGACCCCATCGCTTCCTATGGGAATACTTCTGCCACAGGATGGTATCCTAGTACTGCCAATGATCCTCGCTTTGCCAGTAAGTATACCTTCACTATTCCTTATCATTATCATCCATGGTGCTTGACCAATGACCATACTATAGTTCTGCCACAGGATGGTATCCTAGTACTGCCAATGATCCTCGCTTTGCCAGTAAGTACCTTCACTATTCCTTATCATTATCATCCATGGTGCTTGACCATACTATTATAGATCTAGAATATGAATTCACATCTTGATTGTGCTTCTTTTCTGTTGATTTTATCGATAACTGATACAATAGATTACTCAAAATTATTATCCTATTGTGAAGCTTTTTCTGTAACAAGAATAACAAGAATGCTCAAAATGTCTTTGTTTTATTAAAGAAAAGTGTAACTACATACTAAGAGTACCTACCATAAACTACTGCATTTAGCTCAAAAGATAACTCAAATAATCCAAAAACCAGTTTTTTTTTTTAATTAACTTGTAATCTCTATCAAACTCTTCTTGTTTTTTTAAAATAAATTATTAGTTAACAAAGTGTTTTTAACTGAAAGAATAAATCACAAATTATCATTTTCCCCCCTCTAAAATACCTTACTAACAATAACTAGAACGAAATATCAATGCATCGCAATAATAATATCAACTAACTCAAGTTAACGAAAATTAACCAAGAAAGTTAGCTATTAACATTCACCATAGTTTGTGTTTAATAAGGTGTAAACCTACCTAACTTCCTACTTAGGGATCCAATAATTGTAATCTCGACATCTCCACTAATAA
>NW_007396326.1:0-964 GCF_000475195.1 Diaphorina citri | reverse complement strand
TAGACTACAAAAGATATATATATATAAAAAAAACTTCCTAAAAGTTTCCTACTCCCATTCTATCTTTTTGCCATTTTAGTTGTTCTGTCACATCCACTAATATTATGGAAACTAGTTTTGGATTTCCCCCTTTCAAACTGAATTTAGATAATTTGTTTAAACATCCATTATACAGGGTGTTGCATTGATTGATGTCAACCCGAAAATGGCAAATACTACAGGTCGAGGGCTACAAAAAATTCCCCGACCACTTTTTTGAAAAAAATCAAAATCGAAGTCTCCTGAAGACAATTTGATTGAAAGGTACAGACATAGGTTAAAGTAACGTTCAGTGTGTCCAAAATAACGGAGATATCTGCCATTTTGTGTTTTTTTTTTTCTAATCTTTTAAATTCCTTTATATCCTTTGTTTATCCCCAAGCCTTTCAGTACTTAATCTGTTACTGATACTTACCTTCATTGTCAGTTTTCTTGAAACAGTTAGCAGCATCTAGTAGATTACAGGCAGCATCATGCTTGGTTCCTGATTTCATATGTAAGTTTGCTGCCTCCACAAATGCTTTGCCAGCATTATTCCATTTCTTTGCCATTTTGAACATGTTAGCTGCTCTTGTGTAACATTCTATTGCTTCATCTATTTTGTTTCCACCCCTGAAATGAGAAAATGTATGGGTTATTTATTTTTGTGGTAGGTAGGTAAGTACTGAACACCTTAGTTATGAACACCACTCTTAGTAGAGCTGCCGCTAGTTGCTTCTCACATACTAGCTTTTCATCTGTCATGAGGCTGAGTGCATCCCAAATTCCAAGCACATAGCCCTAAAAACTTTACCCCTGCTAGGAATTGAACCCAGTCCTCCCCCATTCAGACCTAGGAGTGATACCAAGTTAGCCATAGAGACTGCCTGTTTAGAAGAATCATTGTATCTATAACATATTGCCTTCTGTTGAGCAATATTGCTAA
>NW_007396325.1:0-964 GCF_000475195.1 Diaphorina citri | reverse complement strand
CCCCGGGCGGGAATCGAACCCACGGCCTAGCGCTTACAAGGCAGACGCACTACCAACTAAGCTAACTAGGCTGGCTGAAAAGTAAGTATTTACAATTCCATATTTTGATATTCTGCTTTTCCATTGGCTATTACACTTGTAAGATACTTTTCCATACTTTGGTGATTTAGGGCACTGATGGCTGTCCAGGTAGACCTGACAGGTACACCTGATCAGGTCCACGTGTCAAGTCTAGCTGATAGTGAGTGTGCTCATGAGGTGTCAGGTGGACCTGATCAGGTGTACCTGTCAGGTCTACCGGATAGTGAGTGGCTGGCCTTGGGTTCCATACTTTGGTGATTTAGGGCAGGGATGGCTGTCAGGTCTACCGGATAGTGAGTGGCTGGCCTTGGGTTTCGTAGTGACGCCACTGGGTTAAGATTAGGGAGGTATTATTCTCTCCTAAATACTCTATGAGGATATGAATGGAAAAATTATTGAAAAGCGGAATACAAAGGGACGGAAAAAAACGCAGTTTAGGGAGGAGGAGAAAGAGGAGGAGGAGAAAGAAGAAGAGGAGGAGGCGAAAGAGGAAGAGGAGGAGGAAGAGGAGGAGGAGGAGAAGGAAGAAGAGGAGGAGGAGGAGGGTGACAATATCGGAAAGCTATTTTCGACATCGAAACTTATTGAACGATTGAAGGGAGGTACAAGGTTTTATAATCCACGATTATTTTTTCCTTCAGATTGTCTGCAGGTCTGTTCCTCCATAACTCTCGATCGGGTAGCCCGATTTCGATGAAATTTGGTGCAGAAGACGTTTAACACAAAGAAAAATTTCGCACTCAATTTTGGACCCGATCGCCCATTCGAAGGGCCCGTAAGGACTCTTCTTGACATTGGATTACAGAATTTTTACTTTCCTTATCCTATAGGAAGGAAAGTAATGTAATCGGGTCAAATTTTCGATGGTCAGATTTTAGTGCCA
>NW_007396324.1:0-964 GCF_000475195.1 Diaphorina citri | reverse complement strand
TGAAATGAATGTAGGGACAGCACTCGATTTTTTTAAATGCAGAAAAACACGAGCATTACAAGAAGTTTTAGCTCGGTGGATATTCTGCTAAATGACTATCATCTGCTGGGAGTATGAGTAGGGAGTAGAGTCTGGTATCTGGTTTACCTAACTATTAGCAATGAATTACATACTACATGCTGTTCTGTCTTGATTCACTCCTGCATCTTATGCATCATTCGTATTATTATCTTCTTCTGATTTAAGTGAGGGTACGAAGCCCCCTCGAGGGGGACTTTAGCTTCAGGCTACTGAGGATCGGATGTAAAGAGACAGAGGATCAACTTAGGAATCTCTTTAGAATGAGTATGAATGAGTAATGTATGAATTTTGATACAACTATTGAAATCCTTATTTCATTTTTACTTTCTTCATAAAAACTCCGAGATTTTCCGAAGTTGGATTAGTGAGTACCTACAGGTTTTATTAACCAATGCCCGAAAAGACATTCCAGAAGAAATGCAATTGAAGCCAGCCTGTCTATTTTTTCTCCCTCCCGAACATCATGACTGTCTACAAAGCTCAAGTTTACAAATACATTCATATAATATTAATTAGTCTTTATCTGATCTAAGAATAGAGAAAAGGGGGGAGAGGGGAGGGGAGGGACAGGATCTGTGGATTAATCCGATGATGATAATTGCTTCTTTCCATCTAAACAGTTTAATTTTAAATGTTAACCCTTTCATGGGTTGACGGGGAAGTCGATCTTATCAGGAACTTGGGCTAAAGTTGAACAGACAACTGATAAGGAATTTCTCACTAGAAACGGAATATTTCGTACACAGAACTGCCTCTTTTGTATTGGAAACGTCTACATTTTGGAGGCATTTCACAGATTAAGGAAATTCTATTCCGCGACTTCTAATGTTCTAATTTAAACATAACCGCCGTCCCCAGGAGATTACTAAGGGTTAAAAGGTTT
>NW_007396323.1:0-964 GCF_000475195.1 Diaphorina citri | reverse complement strand
CATATTTCAATTTATCCATATTTTCTTTCCTTGTTATCTTTTCCATTGTTCTAATCTTTCTTAAATCTATGTTCCCTCTCTCTCTTCCTTCCTCAGGATATCAAATCCCTATCCTAATCCATGAGATTGAATATAGTCAGCTTGTAATTTGAGAAGTACAATCAAATGAAATGATGTTACTTCATCTAAAATTTGCAATGAAGCAATGTGCTTAAGCTGTACCGGTATTATACTCTCTCAATTCAAATTAGAACAAGAGCATTGAGGTAAATTTTGTATAAATTTTATAGAAGTTAATCTCATTTCTTTGAGTTAAATTTCATTTATCTGAATAAGTTGATAATACTTGACAATTTAGTACCTTTTATTAAATCTATGTTCCCTCTCTCTCTTCCTTCCTCAGGATATCAAATCCCTATCCTAATCCATGAGATTGAATATAGTCAGCTTGTAATGTGAGAAGTACAATCAAATGAAATGATTTTACTTCATCGAAAATTTGCAATGAAGCAATGTGCTTAAGCTGTACCGGCTACCGGTATTATACTCTCTCAATTCAAATTAGAACAAGAGCATTGAGGTAAATTTTGTAAATTCATAGAAGTTAATTTCATTTCTTTAAGTTAAATTTCATCTATCTGAATAAGTTGATAATACTTGACAATTTAGTACCTTTTAATTTTTATTATCTTTTCATTTACCTTTTGGTTTTATTATTTTCTTTATGTTAAATGTTAATTAGATTTATAAGTGCGTGTTTTTCTGTCTCGTATTTTCAACAATCATTTCACCACAATCCGTTTTTTTTTTTCTTTTTTTTTGCTAAATTTTCCCGAAAGATCTCTTCCATCCAACGAAAACCATGTCATGCTCATACTTACTTACCTACTCCAGGGTCTTCACAGACCGCGAGGGTCCTTGACCTCCCCCACCAGCCTTCTCCATTCTTGTCTGTCCTGGGCGA
>NW_007396322.1:0-964 GCF_000475195.1 Diaphorina citri | reverse complement strand
AGATTTCCATAATCTTCACAACATAATGAGCACTAACCTACAAGTACTGACTACCGAGCTGCCTCTGTTCATAGGTGATACCAATTAGCAAGTGAAATGGTACTTGGACTTCCTGAATATACTCAGACTAAACTGAATGAGTTACTTAAGTTACTTTTTAATGGGTCCTAGCTACCTATTCCTATTTAGAATAATGAGTTCGTTTTAATATATCTATTAGGTAGGTAGCAGGAACTAGGTAAGTATGAAGGTAGGCACTAAGTACCTATTTGGTGTAACCATCTAATTATGTGTGAACTCTCTTGAACAAATATATTAGGAACATCTTCATTTAAGGCAGGTGACAAGAACAAACAAAAACGTAAATCTATTTATACTGTTAACATGTACCTACCTAGGTGCCTGCCTAGGTTAGGTACATACGTAGTTACCTTCTTAAATATTCGTTGGGTTTCTAAAATGTTTGACGGTTAAAATAATGAACCAATATTGGTCCAAGGTAGGTCCTTTCTGTCTTGGAACTTTCTTTTGGAAAGTACGTACTGGTATCCTTTATCGATTCCGGCCCAGGGCGAAATTTATCCTGAACACATAAGGTTCGTTCTCGTTCTCGGAGCGGCTTGATTTTCCTTATCCTGTCTTCCTTCTTTCTTAGCTGTTACAATTCTCTCACCTTAGCTGTTACAGGTTACAGTTCTCTCACCTTAGCTGTTACAGTTCTCTCACCTTAGATGTTACAGTTCTCTCACCTTAGATGTTACAGTTCTCTCACCTTAGCTGTTACAGTTCTCTCACCTTAGCTGTTACAGTTCTCTCACCTTAGCTGTTACAATTCTCTCACCTTAGATGTTACAGTTCTCTCACCTTAGATATTACAGTTCTCTCGCCTTAGCTGTTACAGTTCTCTCACCTTAGCTGTTACAGTTCTCTCACCTTAGCTGTTACAGTTCTCTCACCTTAGCTG